>NW_020212234.1:13529-122312 GCF_003070985.1 Temnothorax curvispinosus | reverse complement strand
CAAATTATCCTTTGAAGTTGGCTAGTCCGCTTAACGAGGTAGTTGAATCCAGCAAGTTGGAATGGCTAGGTCAATTGAGGGTTCCACTGAGAGTGGTAAAGCTGTTTGACGCGGCGCACGTCAAGAAGAGAAATTCTGTCCGCGCGGAAACGACAATTTTCACTAACCGTTCTCGAAATATACGCGCAATTCTCCGTGAAATATTATTGATTTAACGTTTACTTTTTTAATTCTCGATTTAACACTTATTTGGATTTTATTTTGTATCTTGATATATGATCGTGATACAAATTCGGCTATTTTTCTGACGCGTAGCACCTATATTTGTCCGTGACGTATACATCTTATCAATTATCAATATCAGTTCGATAATAAGAGATTCGACGTTCTAAGACCGGGAGATATTACGCCATAATAAGTGTTGCGACACAACGAGAGCCTATTTCTGGAAATCTTGATTAATCCTTTCGCTGACTGTCTGTGACGCATATTATCAAAAACTGATAACGCAATTTGATTGTTGTAAGACACGCAACGTTTTGTTAAAACGAGAAAGATATTATACGTCGAACGTTATGACGAAGTATATCTTGCAACGATTTTCTGATAATATCCATCGCTATACAAGCTAATGAATAATCTGATAAGGGGATAAAAAACGAATTGGACCTAAACGGTTGACATTAACGCGAAACGACGATAACGTTGCCCCGGATTGGCTTGTCGTTCAATGTCCCACACGTGAGAAAAAAAATAGGAGCACTCGGCTTCGTTCCAAAAGGCTGCATAGCGCTATTACGTAACAATGACGTTTATCATAGGGTATTTCGTTAGAATCTCGATGGATCGTAACAAAGCTCGTCATTGTGTTAATCCGACGTGATCTGGTATGACTTTGCGTTACATCATCGCTGATGAAATGCGGAGCTTTTGAAGTTACTCGCAAATGGAGCACAAATGAAATGTCGCAACGACAATTGCATGTAACGTAATAATGATCAATCGCTGAAAAAAATGGATTATGCGTCATTGGTGGGAGTGCGATAACAATATTGTGATCATTGTGAACGTTCTCCACTCAAGCCTGCCTTTACGAGCCTGTCATTAAACTATGAGTACCTCAAGAGCCGTTATTACATTGTTATCTGCAGTGTGTGTTTACGAGTTCTATAAATATTATGCGGGAAATCTATCGGACTCACATCTCATCGTTCTCATTTTGAAAGATACACCTATTTTTTTCGTCGCGCCACAGATAAGATATCGAGTATCTATTGCTTCCCACGTTAGAGGAAAAAAAGAAGAAAAAAGAACTCTACCGCGAGACGCTCGTTTTATTGGAAGAAAATTTGATCGCACGTGTTAAAGTTTCCCCGCGTTCGGCTGACGGTATATTAGGGTATTGAAAATGCAGTCACCGGCGAAGTGTCAAGCATCGACGTTTCGACCTCGACCTCGCTCTTGCGAGCTTCTTAGCTGTTTGTATTTATAGTTCCGTTTGATCACTTATGATTCACATTCGAGAGAATTCTCCGGATATGGACGGGCTCGAAGACGCGTGTCTTGAAATTTGTTTTTTACATGGATTTTTTTACGCGTATTTTCGTAAAGTTTCTAATTAATTTTTTGATCGTAGAAAACGTAAGGAACTATTTTTATACATATCTTTATTTAGCCGTATCTTATCAAATTATTCCAATCTATTCGGATTACTCAAGATGTTATCGGTTTTATTTATAAGCTGTCAATGTGGCTATTTAAATCGCGAAGTATCTTTCGCAAAGTAACTTCACGTAACATTGACCTTACAAACCGACCTTATTTAAGCACAGAAATCAGACGGTGGTAAAAATGTTTGCCAAATAAAAGCGTTCTTTTGATCATTTCTTTGAGGCTCTCTTTTTCCAGTTTCGTGTAATCGGAACGGACGATAAAGACCAGACGCCTTTAATGAGATACGCGAAATAAGCGTAACGTGCGAAACGACATACATTTAACATTCTTTCGCTCGTTTCCGCGTTGTTTTTATTTAATCGACTCGCTATACGTACAGAAAAAGAACAAATAGCACGCGAATGCGTCTCGAATAGAACACTGCATAACTCGTAACAGAGATGTGTTTACGGCCATTAGTGACGTATTCGACGTAAAGGAACATTCTCGAGTGCCGGTTTTCCTTGGGTAAATTTTTGCTCGAGACTGGTATGCTAATTCATCGGCAAGAAGTCGTCGTTGGCGTATAACGTATAATCATGCACATTCAGCATCTTTCCGCCCGACCAATTTTCGCATCTCGTTCGTGCTTATCAATCGACTCTGCAGGAAAGAAAAAAAATTGTGTCTGCGAACGAATCGAGACGTATCGTCGCCGCAAAAACGTTGGCCGAGCCTTTCACAATTTTTCAGTTTTTAATGATAAATATGAAAGACAGAAATAATTTTCCAATGTTACGTAGAATATATTCGGATCTTTGTTCGATTTTTTTTTGTGCATGGAATACGGTACTTCTTCCCGCGATATAGTCTCCGTTAATCCGGCTTTATTTACGGGAATTCATATTCGCCTCTTCACAATTACTGTACTCTTGATCGAATGGTTCCGCCGTATCTGTTCGCAGTTTGGCCGAGTGCTCCAATTTATAGCTGCCAGAATGCTTAATTTTCGCTGATAAAGGGACTATATTCAGTCAACGGCAGAAGGGCCCAGCCTAATTAGTTTCATTTGGATAAGTTGGTACTTGGCCCGGTTTATTGTCGCGCAGCCGGTAGCATGGCTTATAAAGTGGCCCCTCCATTGTTCCGGACGCGATATCGTTCAATAGTAGTCCAAGCAATAGTGCAGCACCACCTCTTATCGCGGAACTTTATTGCCTATCGAAACGCGATCGGACGAAAGGAAATTCGTGCTCGTTCTCGGTGAAGCTATATTTTAAATCGCGCGAAATTTGTTGAAGTGTCACGAAACGATAAAATATTGTTCTATAATTAAACAAATAATATTTAAATAAGCGATGCAATGATTGCTTTTCGTTAGTTGTATTTTTGTGCGGTACGCTCGTGCCTACGTGCAACTGACAATACACGTCGATTACGATCGCTATTACGAAATCAACGGCACGATATTACTTAATATAACGGCCTTGAATGTAATCCCTGCTTTAATCAGGAACTTGCCTCGTATCGTGATTTATCTATATGAGGAGGTGCAATAAAATAATGTATACGTCAGTCACGTGTATCTCAATTTGATCACATCGCTCAGATATTGATAATTGACAGAGTGGGCAATTACGCGAAATTAGATTCTACATACGACAGCAATGACATTTAAATAAAACGAATATTTTGCGGTGTATTCATTACCTATCGTTACGCGAATGCTGGATGACGGATCGTAAATGTTACAGAAGCCGCAGATTTCTGTGCGCCGCTAATTCACACACACTAAATGTCACGTGATTAAGTAGTTAAATTTAATTATTGTAAAATTACAGATAGACAAAATTTGCCCGCCAAAATTTGATCCTTTGTTGCGCCACGGACAGGTTCGATTTTAATCAGCGGCAGAGCCGAATTCGCGTTTGTTCGGGTCTCGCACTACGAATTCTGCGTGCTACATCACAAAATGATTAAATGGTTAATAGATTGATATCGCAACGCGCTTTTCTCTCGATACAGTGCATCGTTTCCAACTTTATTCGTGACCTTCCGACGAGTGAGCCGCGGTGAGTCGGGGGCGCATCTTTCAATGCCTCCTCCAGGTGGTCCCTTTTCCTTCCGATCGGGTGAACCGGCCCGAGGATATTGAACAAAGAAGACGTAAATGCGGCCTTGCCCTTTCGAGGCAACCTCCATCGATCGGCGACGTTCCATCCGTGTAAATATGCGTCCGTTCGCCGGGCGGTTACGTGGCGTAGGAGCATGAATCGCGTCTGCACCACGTCATCGGGACGCGATGAAGAAAGATCGCGGACGAATCAGCGTAGCACGACAACGCGGTGAAGCGACCGTGGCGGATTGCGTTCGCGCGGATGGCGTAGATACGTGTGTGTGCGAACGACCATGAGGAGTACGAGGAACGTATAACGCGATGTCCGACTCCAGTGGTGGCTTGATAGAGTTCATCGGGTCGACCGTCGGCGTCTGCGGCGGCGGCGGCCTGAAAAGATGCGGGGGTGGCATGAGCTCGCCCGCCCTGAGTGCCGGCACCATCGGCGCGACCGGCGGACTTCCCAGGACCATGTCGACCTCGGCGTTACGAGTTCGAGCGCCCAGGCGGGCGCTCTTCTGGGAGCAATGCTTTGACAAGAGAGACTTGTAAGTCTTCCTTACGATCGATGCCTTTCAGCCTTTCCCCGTCGGCGCCGGGTTTTTTTCGGTGATGTCGAAGAGAAGAAGAAGCTTGCCCCTCGTTGTCCCCGATACAATTTCAGAGCGAGAAGCTTTTCCAGCTATGCGGATATCCGAGTTGTTTCGGCCTTAAATCTATTTTTCATGTCGTGTTTTCGATGTATATGATGTATATGATATGTTTCCGTCGTTCAGGAATGATCCTCTTCATTTTTCTACGCATTACACGGTATGTTTCACATTGTGGATATGTTACGCTGTACGTACTGTTAAAGCCTCGTACGATGCGATATTGGAACGAGTATATCCTGCGTTGTTATAGATTTTCTTAGTAACCTACATACAGACGATCGGAGATGCTTTATGAAGGATGCCCATCCATTCTTATGCCAGAATAGACGTTCCGGCAGAATAATTTCTGGGAGACTAACGGTTGACAATAACGGCTGACGTTTAACCCACTTCTTGACTGCAATAATGTTTCGCGGGAAAATGAATTGTTCATAAAGATGCCCAACTAAATGCATTACGAAATGCAATCTTGAAATCTCGCAACGGCGAACATTCGAGAGATTGCCCTCGGAGTGCGGGATGACGTAAAGCTTGAATATACGAGATGTATCTCCGTCGCTCGGTTCGCGGACTGTGGATTATATCGGAGTTTGATAGAGTTGAAATTCTATCCCGGCACAATATACAAAATAGCACACTCTGTTGAAATGATATGACGCTGCAACGAATCGTATGAGTCCGTCGAATCTCATTGACATTCTGATAAATTCTAAGCTGTTAAATATAACGGATATTGCGAATTAATGTTAGCCAGTCAATGTGAAAATTATTTCTGCTGCACGTTTTTTTTTTTAAATAAATATTATCTGTATTGAAATATTATACAAAGATTATCATAGTTGGCATACTTTCTAGGGAAGTAGAGCTTGCCCCTGCGTCTATTTCTCTATTTCTGACGTCTATACATTTTTTCAAGTGAAATCTTCCGATTATTGCGCGACAGAACGCGTTGGCAGATGGTCAAGGAAATAGTTCGCAGAAATTCGCTCGGTTTTATTAGGTCGCGGTATATCAATTTGGTATAGGTACCTTTAGCGCGCAGTGCCATTCGGCAAGTATAATACAAGCTAAATCTGATTAACGAACGTCGTGGGGATAGGCGCGTCTTTTGGAAAACGGCCAGCCGGACCTTCGGAATTTCGACGATCACACATGTGACACTTGATCCACATAGATACGTGGAACACATCGTTCTGTTTGGCTGGTATCCCAGCCACGGAGTCGCGGATAACGACGGATCGTTATTCCCGCAGAATTATCGTTATCCCTGCTTGATTATCGGACGTTATTTAAGGAGTGTATGCGGAGCGACGTGAATTCTATTTTAAGACCGCGCGATACTTAACGGGATCTTTATGTTAGATTACGACACAAGACACGAGATGATTATGTAAACGCGGTAATTATGCTGAATCAATGCGTGAATTAATGAGAGCATGTATCGGGAGGAGGTCAAGGAAAAGATTTACGTCATTGTGGAAAAATATATACGTATGCCAGGATTGTGCATATAATTTTGTGATACAAGTAAAGATTGGTCCTTCGTGTGGAAAATTTATGAATGGCAATTATAATAGGACGCCGTTGCACTATCGCTAGAATATTTACAGCCGTGATGTTCATTAGTGCATTGAGTCTCTGTGATGCAAAATGTTTATAAATAGATTTATCCACGTGGATTTTAATTAAAACATTCCAATTTTTTGTGGAAATATTGATTTGTAGTTGATCAAGTTTTCTTTCATGCTCATGGATACTATCTTGAATTAACATATGGTTGAACAAATTTTAGATGTTTATTTCAAAGTTTGGAATTTATTTGGGTAGGTAAAACAGAGGTGAAATTTTAAATAACTTAGATAGGAAAAATACAGTATTTTTATGGAAGGTTTATTAGATAAATATTGTTCTTTAAATATTATTTATCAAACATAAAGTTTTACTTTTCGATTTAGGTTTTTTTTGGACATTTTGTTTAATCTACTAATACTACTATGCAAAATATTAGCAGCGGATAGTTGAAAATTATCGATGCAGAGGATTGTCCGACTCGGTTTCTCCAGAATTTTGAAAAATTTTAATGGGATTAGTTGTAAATAAACCAGGATTTTATCAAGACATATATGTATGATTTAACGTGCAATTTTTAGTTAAAAGAAAGATAGTTTCTCCTTGAAAAGCATGATTGGAAACTTTCAAGTTGTACAATCGAACGAAGTTTGGAAGTTGCATACCAGAAATTTATATGCGATGCTGCTTGATTTAGAACGAAAACGGCGAAAGTTCCGCGAACTCTGTTAACAATGCATTTATTAAATAATTTTCACTTGATATTGCGTACTCGGCACGTAATCTGGATTACCTACTTAGGTCTTTTAAATTCCTCGAATTTGTATTATTAATTTTCTATCGGAAAACCTCACAGATATATGATGAAACGATGATCATACGGGTGTGGAGCATTTTTATAAATGTTCGACATGCGATATGTCGCAATTATTTCGCATTGAAGCAGACATCCAAATGATCGAAATGAAAATTTCTGTGGTGCGCGGACACCACTTTCGTCGAATAATCAGATGTTATTCAGCGAATATTGTGTTTCATATTCCGCTTGCTTGTCAGTTTGTCGGCCTGGCGGCCTGACATTATCTGGCCTCAAAGCGACACGCTTGCGTTCGCTTTAACCTTGTCTGCATTCCAAAATTCACTTTTATATCTGCTTGCGTAATCACAATATTTGGCTATCGGTTTTCTCCATTACATTATACCTGTCAACTATTGATTTACTATCAATTATACAGATGTTATTCTCATCATATATGTACGCAGATCGATTGCCATGTTCAAAACAATTCCATTATTGTTATAGTCCGTTATATATGTCCGTTTCACGCAGCGGACCATCCGCGGCCATTAATTTATTAATCGGCATGAAATTATTAATCGGGCACATATATCATTACCAAAATAAATATTTTGCAAAACAGAAAAGATATAATTCACGTGGTAATTTATACGCGACGATAGTTTTGTTCGATTATATACATGCGTTTCATAAACGACGTTATTCAGTCGTCGATCATAATCAAACGAGTGATTTATGTTTTATATCATTAATTAGAAATTTGCTAAATCAATAATTTTTTCTATTTCTTAATAGGTTTTTCCCACATTTTCTTTTGCTTTCTTTATACATAATCGCAGCTTCAAAAGTTTATGTAATGACGTGACAGCCGATGCGCTCAATATTCTATATGAATATGCTGCAAGTGCGCATCTTTTCTCGTATTTTTTTTTTTTATAGCAACCGAATCGACTGTATCGATTACGGAAAATAACCATCGCGGTAACTATTTGCCGCTCTGACGCATGTAAAAGAAACCGTTCAATGATTTGCACTGCGGTCGCATGAAGAAAATACGGTTCCCATGGTGAGAAGGGAATGCTTTTCGCTGTACGCATTGGCTGGGTGTACGCGCTAACATTAAACGAGCATTTCTGTAATCTCGCTGTATTATACAGAACATCGCCAGTAGATTGGAACGTTAACAAAAAACCGATAAAAGAGACGTTATTCAGTCGGTGATCATAAAGCGAGTGATTTATAATTTTATATCATTAATTAAAAATTTGCTCAATCAATGACATAGCTGTCGGACAGCTAATTAGCAACGTTGTTAGATAATAATATTATCATAAATGTTTGACATGTACAAGATTCGTTGCGCAATCGGCGTTGGTAAAGCGGCAATAACAATGTTGAAGCGTGCAATTTTATTGAAACAAAAGCGGGCAGTTAATTATTTGTTCGATTTCATTTTTCATTTATTTAGTTTTTGAAAAGCGATGATGGCTTTCCATCAAATTTTTGTCAAGAAGAAGTTAATAATTTTCAAACAATAGAAAAATCGATAATTCCAAAAACTTCACAGAGACATGAAGTTTCAATAAAGTTACAAAAATTCGAAATGTGAATAGTATTGAGATGAGAATAAAAGAGAATGTAATCAATAAAAAGCTGAATGTGAATACAGAGCGTACTGCTGCTGGCTCTCTCTTTCTCTGCTCGAAGAAAATTTTACTAGATACATAATATAATATAATTCCACGTAAAATCCCGAAATTTTGTTTCTATAGAAAAATAAAAATAAAAAGAGAAAGAGTAAATCATGCTCAGCAATTCTATCGGAAGTGTAGTGTGTCAGTCAGCTTTATTGCTTATATTGTATGCTTTTGTAGACTAGAAAAAGACCAAAGCGGAGAGAAAGACAAATATCACTGTCCTCATATCGCTATTTACGTGTTTTCTTTCGAAATTTCGCTGCGTTTGCCGGACTGGCGCCTTGCACGTACTGTCGATGCTAGAATTTCAAATTTCGACTTCGCTCGCAATCGGGCATGATTTCGTGGCCCTACGCCCGTAATTTATCGGAATTTACTACCTCGTGTCTGACCCGCGACGAGATGAGAAGTCACCCGTTTGCCCAGGAATTTTTGCGAAACATCGTAACCCGTATATATTTTTGCGCTTGCCATCAGTTCTTCCGACGATATCATTCGTGACGTATATCGGGTACCCAAGCGACTTCCATATTTATCCTTCGATGTTTAAAGAGAATTACAGCGAGCGTTTTTTAAGCTACGTCGGGACGACCCTTTGCCAGTGACACCGCCGAGAGTTTACTCGGGCAATTCACTCCGGGAGGTCGAGCTTATTTATTTTCAGGCTTACAACGTCAACTTTATAAAAGCATTCTTACATCATAACGTAGACCGGTGACGTACGGCAAATGTATGGAATTTAATCTTGTTCCTAAATCATTCCTCGTGATATTATCGTTGCGACGTGAATGCGTTGCGCGATCGTATACGCTTTTCTCGAAAGCGGTGGCGGAAGAAAACGCGTATAAAATATATTTTGGAGGGCCCGTCTCTCTCTCGCTCGACTCTTTTTCCTCTCTAGACCGAAATAGAATAAGTTACGCTGCGACAATGTGGGCGCGCATATACCGGCATGTGTATGAAGAGATGGAATTCTTTTATAATCTGCGAACCTTCCTACCGCAATATAGATATTATAACGTACTTCTTGCTGAAACGTATTTCTACGCGGAGTGCTGCGTTTTTTGCTATTCTCACGTCAGAGAACCAATGAGAGACTTATTGCATATCGCGATATTTCACTAGCGAGAGAGGATAAAGAGAATGTTTTTCTTCCCTTCGCCCACCCAATATTTTCCCCATAGTCAGCGAACTATAACTAAATCATTGTGACGGAAACCTATTTTCTACCTCACCACGGAGGGAAGATTTGTTACTTGTGTTGATTTTTCATTTCGGGAAATAGCATCGAGAATAGCAAAAAGTTTAATGAAGCGGAAATGATTTGGAATGATTTTCACTGTTAATTTATGTAATGAGTAAATTTATATAAATTGCGAATTTAAATGACATGGGAAATCGACATTTTTATTTATTGACGTTTGACGATCGCGATTATAAATATTCTGGCGCACCTGATGTGATTGACACAAAATTATTTTCCAAATAATTAATGGTAGTGCTAATAGGGAAGACCATCGTGGTATTTCCCGTAACTTATGACCTTTCTGTGATATTCATAGGGAAAAGTTCTATAATATATATATATAATACATATATATCTATATATATATACTATTATACATTCGCCTACGTAATTCCATGCGAAGTGATTCCAATTAAAATATGTTCTATAATCTTTTGACGCACAACGCATTAACTTATAATTTATTTATACCACAATGAAAAATCACGAGATATTTATCGCAGAGATATCTTTTATCGCATATTTAATTATAAATCATGAGAAGTTTTTTAAAAAAATATTTAGTTGCGCGAATAAATTATTCTCTAAATTTTGCTTGGCAATAATATAATTAATCTACACATTGTGCGTCTTAATTTCATTAATTTACGCATACCCATGTTTTTGTTGATGCATTTATCTTGGCGCACTACTTATTCTCACTTCCTTTGACTCTCTGTTATTGCGTATCTCGTCTAATGTATGCAATTAATTAGGATTACTTGCTTATGTGATCTTCTAGCGCAGCGTGTATATCTCAGGTTAATCAGCGTATTAATATTATTATCATCATCGCGAGAGTGGAATATATGTTGCTAATTATATCGCTCGTATTAAGTAATGAGTTTTGCATGCGTATAGCGTAAGTCTCTTGACAGTCATGATTGCCATTCGCGGCATTTAATTTCAGATTGAGATTCTTACATCCGCAACTAACTTGATATCTAAGAACAGGAAGTTATATCTGCTTTAGAATATTAGATCCAGAAATAATTTAAGGCAATTTTATTGTAATTACATCATAATTGATTCATTGACCTTTTACGGATGTACATACATGTATCTATATAGATATATCGAATTTCTCGATTAACCATAGAAATACAATATTAATAAAGTAAACAAGAAGTATCGTAATATCAACCTTTATACGATAATATATAATTAAGTTAAACAATTATGAAATATTATATCCATAAAATTTAAGTACGTTTATTATAATTACATGCTGATGATAATGATATTAGATTATCTGTGTACATATGCACGTGCGATCTCTTGGCAAACTGCCAAAATGCGATAATAATACAGTTCAGCGGGTAATATATTGCTTTATTTTTTCTCATTATAATGTAAACAAATTAAAAGCAGTTCCGAGCTACGATATAACGGTAAGATGTTCGCGTTATTTTTATCTTTTTTTATTTTAGTACATTCTGCATCACTATTTTTTACGTTAGCGAACAAACAAGGTTGATTAGTAATTATTTGATGGCGGTCTTATTATTTGTATTATCCTTGAAGATTCTCATTGCATCAAAAGTTTACGGTAATTCCGCTGGTAGATGGAACGGGTAACGTCCAAAATTATTCTGCTTCCATGATATTGTTCCCGAGGATGAAACGCAATTTTCCCTCGCGGGAGTTGGGCGAGAAGAAGCGGGGGATAAATAATTTGCTGATTACACCGCATGCGATTTCCTCCTGGCGTACGTTATGCACAATTTTGTTGGGGTGATATATTTTCCTTTAGGGCATTAAATCACGGTATACGCGGGGAAAATGTATCGTTGCGGAAACGTTGCGGAGAAAGAAATGCGAACTGAATCCGGAGCGATATCGCTCTTGGCTCTTTTTCCAAAGTAATGATCGATCACGACACATGCAACAGTTTTTCGAAGGGTGTGCTCTAACAGCGGAAAGTACAATTAATTGTAACAGATGAAGTGGTACGCAGCTTGGGCATTTCGAAGCCCTCAGCTTGCGTCGTTTTTATCGATGGGAGATTGAAAGAAGATATATAATCTGAGTTTATGCGTTGTTCCACATATACACACAATGGATATGTATAACATTATTGTAGATATATTTGTTTATTGTTGTACCGCGAGATATTGTGTCAATTAGCCGTCTATACGTAGGAGGATGTGGGCTTAAGCAATATAATATATTTTATGTAATATATTTTATATACTTAATCTTTAATATTCTTAAAATTGTTTAAATTTAATATTTCATTTCTCATACATACATTTCAATTACGTTTCTAATGTAATTTTAACAAACCTATTGCCTCGACATTAAAATAAAAAAAATAACTTACTGGCCGATGCGCAACAACGGAGTTGTAAGTTGTTGCAACCCTGCGTGGATCTGTAACATGAAAATATTTTTACATTAAAGCAGGTCGATAAGATATTCGATAATTAACGCGCCCGTTAAATATTTAAAACGTTAAATATTTATCTCAACAGATATGTCTGATTTTAAAATCCAGTCAAGAAACAATCCAGCCGCAAGCGGTTGCACATTTCTGCATTAATTCGTTCATAAAATCAATTCGCGAAAAATTGTGCGAGTAACAATTGCGAGCGTGCGAATAAGAGAGAGACGCGATATTTGTGACATAATATTTCTCCTCGCATATTCCGAAGATCGACTTCCGAAATTGCGAAATTGCGCCGGAGTTAAATCTCGAACGAGTAATGCGAATATCGCGTAATGAGCAAATCAAGTCGCGCTTGAGAAAATGACGGAATCCGTCACAGCACAGCAAAAATAATAAATGAATCAGTTACTCACCCCATGGTTGCTCCGCCGTTGCCCGATGCCTCCCAGGCCTCTTCCTCCTCTCCACCGTTGTCGCCGCATCTCCGGAGGCGCACTCACTCACGACTCCGACGCGAAAATATCGTCACTTATGGTGTCGCGCGACACTTTGCACGGCACTCCCGGTATTAATCTCGCGACGCGGCGCGTACTTTTAGTTACACGGCAACGGAAAAATTACAGCGGAGAAGCTACGAACGATCCGCTGGACGCCCGTGACGCTTGACGACCCGTCCCGCAGGTAGATGGCGGAGAGAATTTTTTGTAAATCGCGCAGCCAACTTCACTCGCCACTCTCGCCTGAAGCAATCGTCGCGTCGCCGTCGCGAGAACGCTACACTTGCTGCTTGTGAAACGATTTCGGTTGACTACAATTAAATCATCGATTTATGAATATTCACATTCGTGTCTATCTCCTACGATCGTCCATATAACGCCAAATATAAAAAAAAGTATACAAAGTTAAACGTACGGCGTTAATAGAGACTGTGATCTGTGATCGCTAATTACACACGTCGCGGGCGTCGCAGCGGCATTCGCGGCACTCGCGGCGTTAAGGCCATCGCACACGTAAAATCATATGGCTGCATACGCATAGCATAAGACCGTCTGGACCAATGAGCATCCAGCATGAAATACTTACTCGATTTACGGCCATCGCACACAAAATTGTACAGGCTGCATAAGCATGAGTGGAGTGAGTAATTCTTATTTATTTATTATTTTACTGTGCTGTGGCGAATTCCGTCACTTTTTCAAGCGCGACTTTTGATTCATTCGATCGTTAAGTGATACTCGCATTACTCGTTCGAGGTGCAATAGTCCGGCGCAATAGTCGCAATTTCGGAATTCGATCTCTGGGATATGCACGAGAAACATTACGTTGCGCGAATGTCTCTTCTCTCGATCTTTTAAAGCCATTCTACAATGCATACATCGCACAAACGCTCCGTCCTCCGTCGCCAGTCGTGAACGATAGCAACTGCTAATTGAGAAGTGCTATTTCTGATTTGCGCTCGTCAGCTGTGGTTGTCAAAAGAGAGTTGGCGAACTTTTAACTTTCCGACGACAGCAACTGGCAGTCGCCAACCGAAAATTAAAGCACTTTTTAACATAGCAATTGTAAACCTTCACGACTGGAGCCGGCGACGCCGCGACGTCGTTATGATCCGTCTGACGCAAAATCCTCTGTAATCTCGATTATTATATCCGAACATGTTTATCCACGTATCCGCTAAATATCGCCATTAATAGTGTAAAATAAGTAATCACGGTAATACGTTCTATGTGCGGGTGTTTCCGGGTTATATTTAGAATATATTAAATGACTGTATATATTAACGCACATACGCGCGCTATCAACCGTTACGGCGATGCAAAAAAAAATAGGACACATAAAATAACGAACGTGACCGTTAGATATGCGGAGGAATCGAAAACCTTAGAACATATAAACCTGGAAAGGGAATGAAGAATGATGCGAGAGAGAATCACGTTTTATAAGGAAAGAAAAAGATGGATTTAGTAACCTTCTTCCGCAATGCGCAAACGCGAATCGCGCCGTAATGCTAGGTCTACAATACGAGTCGTAAAGTCGTGAGTCGTAAGAATTGACCAATCACAATCAAATTTGAGGAGAATAATCGACTGTGATTGGTCAATTCTTGCGACTCACGACTTTGCGACTCGCATTGTAGACCCAGCATAACAGTATGGTGAGTGCAGGTGAGTGTAGGTGAGTGTCGGTGAGTGTCGGTACTGTCGGTACTGTCGGGTGTCGGTCAGTGACGGTGAGCCGGGTGAGCAAGCGACGCTCGCTGAGCGTAACGTCATCTCTGCGCCTACGCATTGCGAGCAAAGTTATCAATCTACCTCTCTCTTTCTCTCTCTCTCTCTCTCTGGCTCATCTGGCTGCGGTAGTGTGGTCCATTTGACGTTTGCTACAAATGCTTTGGAGCGTCCTTCTTCTCCTTTCTTCAAATGCTTCGAAGCATTTGTAGCGTCAAGTGGACCGCAGCTTCTCTCTATCTCTCGCACCCAACTTGGACACAGATCGACAGGTCTTTTCCACGGGAAGCATCAGGAAGCATACAGACAATTCTTCTTCCTTAGGTTATATTCAAGTATATATGTTCTAAGTCGAAAACACGTCGCTTAACCTCAGAACGAATGGCGAGCAACCAGAGGGAAGCGGTGCAGATATATTCCGAAGGTATACTCGCGGGGACCGAAATTGCTAAAATTCGATGCGCGATAAGTCGACGTGACGCATAATGTATTCGTTGTTGGCATCCGATTTGGCTTCTTCTTCTTCGTATAAAATGGCCTTCAAGCAGTGCTGCTCCGAAATCCGATTTGGCTAAAATTACTCGCCTGAAATTTTGGTGGGCGTAATAAACAAGAGGCTGTACGCGCAAACAATAATAAATTGGGAGCGCGAAAGAAATAGGAGTATCATATACCTATGGCCTCACCTGTCGGAGGCTTCAAACGTAATCTTTCGTCGCTCGCCGATCGGATTGTTTGTTTCGCATACTATCGGAGTGACTCTCGAAATCCGTTTACGATGTCGAGCTTGCGAAGACGCGCCCGCGAGAAGCCCCGCAATGTCTCTCAACAAATATTATATAGAGATATACATTTCTGCGTATCGGCGCGAGTAAAATTCGCTTTTATCTCTAGAATATCGAAAAGTACAGTTTGTTTGAGTGTCATGAGCCTACCGGCGCGATCCTACGCGAAATATTATTTTTCGTCGTAGAAAGAAACGCAGGTTTATTAAATTAGAGTTTTACGCGTGAAATCGCGCACTTCGCGGCCCGCTCTCTGATCTCCCAATCTTTTTTTTTTTCTTCTTTGATCTGACTTGATTTTCCCCCGTGTCCCCGGGACGAGATACGCGTCGATGTATGCACGTGTCTATGCTGTTGTACATATATTTAATGTATACGTGTGTATTGAGGACGTGAGGACGGAATGAGAATCACGTTTTGTAGTGTTACCGAGCTGTGCCACACGCCTGCATGCATACTTACCGCAAAGCGTAGTAAACGCGCTCAACTTTTTGATAAATGATTCGTTAGCAAGGCCGTTTTAAAACCCTGACCCTCCCGATAACACGAGCGGAACAGTGAGACGTCGATGATGAACTGTGCTTTTTCTTTCGATTGCAGCCATGGCGAGGACCTCATCGTTACACCCTTCGCACAGATTCTTGCTTCTCTGCGCTCGGTCCGGAATAATTTCTTGTCGCTCACGAATGTACCGACGAACAAGTAAGTAGATTAACTTTCGTCGCTTAATATCACGCGGCTGGCTTGAGTTGCAATTGATATTTATCGTTTGTTTTCTTTGCAGATCACGAAGGAGTAGCGGCCAACAGGGCAGTAGTACGCCACAGCCACGGATTTTGGCGCCAGGAGGTAAAAAGATAACGCAGTATTACAATTTTCGCAACGCAATTAGCTTCGCATTTTACGTTATTTCCACTTTTGATGGATTTTGAAATTTATATATTTACGCACACAGAACGCTAGTACTTCATTTAAAGTATTTGGCGATTTAATCTTTATTTAATCTGATTTAATACATTGAAACGCAATAATTAATTACTTTTTTCGATTTATCATTAATACGCGGGAAATTTCGTTACCTCTCTCTAAATAGGATTTAATGATCATTGTTATATAACTGAATAATTTCTGTTAATTTCTATTTGTTTTTATCTTTATTATACTGTTCGTGAAATTGTATCACATAATCCTCTGTATTTATTAAACATTTATCACTTTACATGATATCTTTCAGGAATTTTTTATCATGTGTAATCGAAACTTGAGCCCTTCAATTTTTCCTGAAAGAACTCTATTTTCTCTTTTCATCAATATCATATCAAGTCGTAACTTCATCTCCTTTTAATTCTCGAAGTATATATTCTAGTAAGAATTTTATATATGCCTTGTTTCTGGGTTATATCAACTATTATATATAGCTATTCGTTCCGTGTATGACTTATTGAAGGAAGTCATAAAGCTCTTCATCAATTCCATTATGTCTCCCTTCTCTGAAGGAATACTTTCATTATTATAACCGTCGAACGTATCTATGTTCTCAGTCTTTTTGCGAAATTTCCGTTTTCTTTTTATTTCTAAAATAGGTACTATTTATTTTCGGAAGTGCTATTTGTTCTGTGTAAAGCGCTTAAAATATCTCATACATTTTTGCAAAATTGTATTAAGCTGTGAAAATAAAACATAGCTTCCGGAACGCTTCTTTAATCTCGATTACATTTGTATTGGAGTCTTCTCGGTAGATAAAATCTTTTGAGCGTTGACGTAGTGCCTGTTAGGAACAGAAAGACAGAAAGTGAATGCGAACACTCTTTGATATTTAATTTTAAATTTACTTCTTCGGATTTTTCAGAGGAGCCCTTCATGAAGCTGGCTGTAGAAACGATAGAGGAGCTAGACTGGTGCTTAGACCAGTTGGAGACCATTCAGACTCATCGGTCCGTGTCGGACATGGCATCCCTGAAGGTACGACCTTCCGTTTATATTTCTTCCATCTCTTTCTGCAACATGTTCTCTCAACGCTCGATTCCTCGTATATCTTGCAAATCTCAAAGAGGTTCTGTCTCACGTTATAGCCGTCCATATATAAAATGTCTCGCGAGGAATCCGTCAGACTTTAGGAATGCGTTATTCGAATGATTTTAAGCAGAAGGAGTCATACAAATGCGATTCCATCGGAAAGGTTGCACGAGATATTCTTCGAATAAATTCTTTGTATTCTTAAATAAATTTCCTTTTGGAGACAGTCACTGAAAAAAAGGAAACTATATTTAGTACAAAGCCAGAAATTTGAGTTCTGTTACTTTTTCTTATTTGAAATTATTTAAATAACGTAAATTCTAAATATATTATTTTTCTGGAGTATACAGTCAAAACATCTTTACACATTTTGCTACGAATTTCGTACATATTATTATTTCTAGATTTAATTATATTATATATCTCAATTTATGTAAAAATTAATTTGCATCATAACGATGCATTTCATATTTCTTTTTATTTAACATATATAATCACTAATAAATCGGTTTTTTCTGATAACGCTATACAAAGAAATATGGATAATTACTAATAAATACAATGTCATACATACTAATTTTTAATTCTGTTCATCTTACGAAAAAGAATAATAAACAATTCTGTTTTATTTACGCACTCGTGCAAGATTATTCGATTATATGAGCAGCTTTATATGAAAATTATGAGGTCGCTAGGACAGAAGCAAAGCCTTTATTTATATCATAAAGAAATTATCTTGTACATCTCTCAGTTCAAATATCAACTAACGATAAATTTGCAGTTGTGCAAATTAAAGAATCCGCTTTCACATTAATCGCGGCTGTATTTATTTGTTGATAATAGACACTTATCACCGGACAGAAACAATCGTTTCTCGATCACTATGTTCGACATCCTAGCCGTGCAATTTCCGCGCTGATCGTTAATCGTTCCGCGTTCCGGTCGCGAGAATTTCCAATTTCCATGACCGCGTTAGTAAAGTCGGCGCGAAAACTAGATTATTTGAGTGCGAGCGTGACTATTCCACCTTCGAGCTACAAGTGACAGCGAATAGAATCGCAATTTTATATTAGCGACCATATAAAATAACCTGTAATGGTACAATAGGATGCGAGAGAAATTGGAAATCTAACCGTGAACATTAGCGAGAGGGAAATTATTTTTGTCATTTTTTTTTCTTTCTTTTAAGTTCGTGTTTTATTGAGAGGTCTTTCAAGACTACGTAAAATTTGCCGACAAGATAAAATTTCGTGAAGACTTGGCGTAAAACTTTTCTCATTTATCTCACACAGATTGGAAGTCATCCTCGCGTGAATGTGAATAATCTTTTATGCGCTTGGAATATTTATTGCGAGATTTGACGTACTTCAATTGGGTCTTATTCCTTTACGTCGCGCGCAAGGATTCAGCGATGAAAGCGAAAGAATGTTGCTCTTGGCTATTTCGTATGAACACTCTTTCTAGGAAGATCTTCCTAACAAGATCTTTTTGAGACTCCTTGTTGAATAGCTTCAGCTTTAGCCAAGATCCAACGTGTAATTAAATTTCTTTAATGGGTTAAAAATAAAAATACAGTTTATTAAAATTTAAAGTAAACGTGACGTCGCAATTTTCCGGAATGCAAATCCACTTGGTTTACTCTGATAAAAATGTCGTTTGTTTTTTGCACTTTTCGGTCGCGCAGTTTTGCTTTCTTTATCAGTATTAAATCGATATTTTTTTCAACGTTATTTTTCTTGATTTATCCGGAAACCTCACGTGTAGCCCTGTGTAGACATTCAATTAATTTAAATTCTTTTTAGAAAATTTATTTGAAAATTAAAATAAAAATATTGAAAAGTCCAAACACACACAAAGAGCTGCGTAAATACTTTACCTGATGTCTATTATAAAATTCATCGTATATTTCTAAGATGACTCGTTCGCAAAAAGGGTTTGGTACTCTTTGTACCTTTATAAGGACATAATATCGACTTAGCGTAACATGCGTAATTGAAAGAGCTGACAGCGAAAATCTCATTTTTCCCCCGAAGTCGCTATTATTCCTCAGTAATGGAAAAGTTATTAAAGGTTTTCCGCCTTTGAACTTTCTCGCTGTTCTTTAATCATCGTGAAATTAGCGAATTTTCTGTCGCTCCTTATAGTTCCCGCTATTTGCGACAAAGTATTAATATGCAATAAGCTTCGTAGGCTCTTTAAACTCGTTATAAACTACTTGCGGTACTTGCGTAAGCGTTAGACTCAAGCCCAAAGTATTAACGATAATGAATATTGTAAATAATTATCATATTTGTGGAGTAGTGCAAAATATAGAGTAATTTTTTTACGTATTTTTCCGGAAAATGATTATGCTTTTTCTATTTCGTCGTCTCTATCGTTCATTCTTGCTACCAAGCGTCCTTTACTTCAGGTAATTTGTTAGAATCGCTCGTGTAAAAGTGTATTCTTTAGTAAGTTTTTTAAATGTAATTACAAGCTATATAGCGTGGAAATATAGAACGTAACAAAGCGCTCCTTCTTCTTACGGTGTTTTGCTAATTATCGCGGCCTTTCTTCTCGCGTATCGCAACCCGAATATCTCATGTTTATTCTCATCTCATGAATTATTCATTTGCATAAACGTAAGCGCGGGTCTTACCGAGCGAAATGCGTACCATTTTCAGTTGTTATATGATCCCGGCTATTACGTCCGTGGTCCAATACTAACGTGCATAATATCTTGACGTTACGTCAACCCAATACTTTCTTCTCGCCAACAAAAGGAACGTCCATTTGTTTTGAGCACATATGACTCACATAAGAATCCCGGTGCTCCTTGTTTGTCGAGGTGACGTCCACGTAAATGTGCTCTGAAAGCAAGATGATATGTATATCAGCTTAGCGAGAAAGGAAAGTCCAGACGTTGATAAATTAACGCAATCTTTACTGGGATGAGATAGAAAGTTTGTTATTCTTTATAATTTATTATTTAGAAATCAATTATTCTTTTGAAAAATAAATGTTTAAAAATTAAACTAAATACTTGAGAATATAAACTTCTTTTACGTCAATTGCCAATGGCGCATGTCAGCATTTTAATGAGACAATTTTTAATATATACTTTTAATATACGTCAAGCTAAAATGCTTTTAATAGAAACTTTGACATGCTATTAACAATAACGAAGAGAATGATTTTTAAAAATTGTTTTTTAACATTTTTTTTTGTTTCCTAATATACGGCGCTTTACTTTTATGAATGAAAACTGTGTCAATTCATCACGCTGCTGCTTTCAATTTTTGTTGGAAAAATTGAACTACGGCGCTCTTTATTTATTGAGACCTATATCTATAACTTCACTTTACTATTTTATCCATGCTTTTACAAAGAGGAAAAATTGTGTTGTATTTATTTAACAAATAAACGACTATTGGAAAAATAGGTATTTGAAATCATTAATTTTAATGAAATGTCATGTGTACGCGAGATTGAAAGGTAGAAGCTTCGAATCTACAAAATAATGGAGTCCTTGGCACGCTTAACTTATTTACAGCGCATTTTCATTAACCTTGTCAATTCTAATTTTAACAGTATTTCTAACAACGCGATATCGCGTTTATACTATGCAGCCATAACTTAATTCAGTTATTTATTAGTCGACGATTTTTTTTAAACAAATAGTATCTATTAATATCAAATTTCCATAACATATCTCAGTTTTTCTTTAACATTCAATTTTAATGAGATTCGTGTGCATTTCTCTTTTAAAAAGTATAGTGTATCGCTTAATTACATTTTTGCGACTGTCACATATACGATTTATAATAAAAATGTATTAGAGTCGAAAATGTTGCTATATTTGAAGAAAAATAAGTTTTGACGTTATATGAATTAAATTAGAAAATTAATATTATCTAATAAAAATCTAAATGCTACTATCGACTAAAGGAACAATTAATCTTTTGTGCAAAATATATTACTCTCATATTTCTAGCTGTGCTATTTACTTTTTATTTGCTATATTCTTGTTTTTACAGATTTTTATGATATTCTAGAAAAATTATTGTTCCAAGATGTGAACTATTTTATTTTAAAGAAATAATAATTTATAATTTTTTTTATTTTGATCGAGCAAAAAATAACTTGAACTCTTCTTCCAAATTGACACATTAGTTTTTGAATTTCTTATACTTGTCTTCTTTTATATATTTTACTCGTTTTATTAAATTCGCTAGGTCACGTTTTTCTTTTTTCAAACGCACTACCTTGACCCGACTATAATATGGTAGAGAAATCGAAACGTACGCTCCTTAATTCCGATTAATAGCGGGGACTTGCGAATCGCTAATAGCGGACAAGGTTGTCTCCCTCTCTCACCGGAGTGGAATTTTTCGTATTTATTAGAACTTCGTCTAAAATCGTCTGTTCAGGAAAGCGAACGCGATAAATTGAAGCGCCGGGGTTTCGTCCGGGATTTATACCGGAGAACGTGGCTCACGTGACCGAGTCATTGAGGCTTTGGTTACACACGGCGGCCGATTTCTCGTCCAGATCGACGGGAGTGGTGCCAAGCGCTCGCGTGTAAATCCATCGATTCCGTGAGGCTGGCGCTGCATAGGATCACTTCAGCCGTAATTCATTCCGTTATGTGCATAATCGAAATTCTCATCGCGGATATTCTAACCGTGTTTTAAAAATCCAACGACACCGCTTATTGTCGTTAATATCACGGTGTACTGATAAAAAACCTATACCTTAAGAATTTTACTATTTTGTTATCTTTAACATCACGCGAATATGACGTGACGACGAGAAACAGAATCTTCGTCGCGTTCTTTGTTAAAACCGCTCACACCAGTCTTTAATACATGCACTTACGAAAATAAAGTCTCCGGAACTTGTACAGGTTTCGTTAGACGGGATTTCCCAATCGGTGCCGCTTGCGAGAATCGCCAAAATTGTGCTGCTTTGAAGCTCTTAAGTAAATCGATCGCCGCTTTCGATCGATTTACTTAAGAGTTTCAAAGCGGCACTTATGCACCGTGCTGAAATACATTCTCCTCTGCAGATTTATGCCGATTTATTTATGCGTCTGGCGTGAAGTACGTTTACAGTTTGTTTTCACACTTTGCACACGTATATGCAGCTCCGAAATTTCGCCTCCGAGGAAGTGCCCGCCGACCAACCGAAAAACAGCGACTTCGTGGTTTCCACGTATCTGCATTTTCATGTACTATTTTTCCCCTCGGAGATTCGGCAACTCTCCGAAATTCCCATGATTTGCATTTACCGCGACGCGTATGATCGTATTCGTATTCGTAACGACGTACTCTTCGAAATGGCGCTCGTAAAGTTTACTCCAGTTTAACGGTAATCTCGTGAAAAGGTCAAGATAAAAATGAGTTTTACCCCATCGCCGTAGCTCAACGCGCATATCCGAATATTCCGAAACTAGCTAGCTTTCTTCCAGGGAAAGCGAAAAGGTTTATGGCGATATTGTATGCAAATGGTCATTTTTTATGATCTGATCGAACTCATCCTAGCGAGGTTTCATGAGAGAGAGAGAGAGAGAGAGAGAGAGAGAGAGAGAGAGAGAGAGAGAGAGAGAGAGAAAGAGAAAGTGAAAAACAGTTGATTTACCAAGAACTGATTCCCTGGGGAAGGATGCCTTTGTAAGCGTCGTTGCCTCCTCAAAGAAAATCGATACTTTGAATTAATTGACCTACATCGACAGCGAGAACTCGTGACCTCATCGTTCGATGCGAATAAACCGATTGGTTACACACGCGGTTACCATGTTACAGCATGCCGTAACAAATATACGCTAATAATGAAATCAACGTGTATAGTTTAACGTATATAATTGAACATGGTATATCTGTACCTCAGAGATAACGAATCGTAGCTCCATTATTAGGAATTTAGAGAAAACAGAATTTAAATTTTATTAAACACGAAACATTTATTGTTATCGACTAACGATTGGCAATATATACAAAACGCTGCGATGTTTCGACCCTTGGATTGGGCCTTTTTCAAGCAATAATTGTTTATTCCGCCAATGAGTATCAAACACGAAACATTTATTGTTATCGACTAACGATTGGTCGTTAAATTTTATTATTTTTATTTAAATTTCCAATACGACTTTTTCAAAAATATATTGTATTTTAGGAATTAATAATAATGGACATAAGACTCTTTACTATTGTATAATTTTAACTTCTGGTATATTGGAAAAAGTATTAACTCTAATTCTGACAAAAACTGGAGAGACTCTAAGGTACAGATATGTATTTTCAAGGCGTTTATATGTTTTATATGACGTTGTAATACTTCTCTTTTGATTTCCTAATATAATAAAAGACAAAAATCTCGAGATATTTATTTCTAATTATTAACTTTTATTTATTTACTTATTATACCGAGCTTATCTTACTCTTCATTTAATAGTTTATCTAATATGTTTGTGAGAGAATACGTAGTTTCTAATTTAATAAATTATTAAAATTAAAAGATGCTAATTTTATTATTTTATTTTATAACTCTACGATGAACTTGCTGCGGCGAAACTATCTTTAATACGAGTACATTACCACGGTGCTCCGTTATTAAAATGCCGCTATGCTATGACCGCCGCAAATGTGCTCTGCTATAATATGAACGGTAAAGCAAACTAGAAAATTTTCCATCGTCATCGGCCGTCTGTAACCCAGCATTAATCTACCTTTTTCATTTTCGAAATGTTCGCGCCAAACATTTACTCGTGTTTTTCGCACTCAATCTCGTCCGTTTTCACAACGATTTGAACCAATTATTACCGTCCACGGTCCGTTGCGTAAAAAACGTCTGTCTCACTCGTTTTATTTTCGTCATTTATCGGTCGGACGTGGCATGCGAGGAGTTCGCTCGCTGGTAAGAACTAGTATTGACTTGTTCAAGTCGAGACCTAAGTGGACTTGTGTATAGCCAGATTATTAGCACAACGCCGTACTATGTATTCGTCGTGGAAAAAAATTCAAAGCTTCGTAAATTTCATCGTGCCGATAGAGACCGCGCAAGTTAATTGGCAGGATTGTAAATAAGAAAACGCAATGGATGAATCATTGCCCGACAATCATGTGCTTCGCGTTGCCCCGATTGTTAACGCGCGGACAAACGCGCGGACTCGCGCGGTCTTTTCGCAAGACCACGACGACGGACGCGGGAAAGAAATCGCGCGACGTTAACAGCGTCGATCGTTCCGAGAGGAGGATTCAATAAACGCTATCACGCCCGGCCGTTTAACCTTTTCCCCGCAGGTTCAAGGAACCTTCGTACGGCCGTATCGCCGAGCGTCGTGTATCATGCACGCTGCGCGTGATTGCTTGACGTAAATAAATTGCCGATCCCCACGAAAATACTTTTGCGAGACGCGGCGAGATGCTGTGCGAATCCGTCGGGATCTTAACGATCCGCAAGAATCGTTTGCGTAGTGATATATTGCTGATTGATAGTTATATACTCCTATTGAGCCTATCAAGTTTTCTCAGGCCTTGCCTCGCGTCCGTGATATTCTTAGGATACATTTGTTGACGGTTCAATCGAGGATGTTCTTTTAAATCGAGTCTGCGAAGTTTGACCGTTCAACTCGTGGAACTTAAGAAGTTGCTATATTAATTCTGCAATCTCATATCAATCTCGTAACATTATGTAAAATCGAACAAGACTTTTTAAAAAAATGCACGCATAAAGCCCGTATCAGACTACGGATTGGGATTGAGATTGGATTGAAATTTAATCAATCAGAATAGAGAAAACTGATCTCAAGTTTAGTGAATTTTGCTCTGATTGATCAAATTTCAATCCAATCTCAATCCCAATTCGTAGTCTGATACGGGCTTTAGGGATACAGTTTCTCACAAATGCGATTGAGATATTATCGCTGCAATGTGTTTCGGTCTGACTGTCTTACAGTCAGCCGATGTTATGTCAGCAGACACGTTGCTCTCGTTCTCGTATTATACTTATTTTCATATTATTGCATTGTTGATTCGTACATTCACTTTTCCTAGGAACAATCGTGTATCGTCTGTGCTCATTATACGAATGTGCGCATTTTCGTTGTTATTATTGTCAATTTGCCAAATGCCATTTCAAGGTAGATTATAGTTGCAAACTACGAAACGGTGAATGAACTGCAACAAATGTGATGTGAGCCAGGAGAATCACAAGAAATCACGTATTTTGCTTGAATAAATATACATTTGTAATATAAATAAAAACGCAAGTGTGTCGTATACGTTCACTATTCTCAATTATTAGGAAACAAATGATAACATACGATGTAAAATGGCGAATGGATATGCACATAGCTAATTGGAGCACTTTTATTAAATAGCTTAATTATGTTCCATAATAACGCATAAATGTTAGATAAAAATATAATTAGGCGAAAAGTGCATTCTATTGCAGAAGAAACTATAGTAATTTTAAATGGCGACAGACGATATTTGAACGATCAGATCAGCTGAAGTACTAAGCTAAACTCGACTTTTGTGGGACGATAACTTCTATTGAATAATACATTTACCTGAGATAGCTACTCCATGTATAAGCCTATTTTGCGCCAAATTCTATGAATCCTTCGACGAGAAAGGGAGCTTTTGCTTGTCACCGTACGAGCTTATCCCTTGTGTCTGACCACAGGAATTTTTATCTACTGCCCGAACGCAGTCGGACTGTCAAGAAGTTCCCGCCACTACTGCCGAGCTCTCGTGTAATTGGTTTAAAATAATTTGTCGCCGTTACACCATAATTATGTACAATTTTTTGCAATACATATATAATAGGAATATATAATCTCTTTGAATTATTCATTCGCCACATCCACATTATTCAAAAAGCAATACTCCAAGAAATACATTTTAAATATATATTTTTTCACATTATTTACATATATTTATATGTATACGCTACACATATTACATATTTTTATTACAATTTACAATCAATTTGTATTGTTAAGATCAATTGTGGTAGACATTTAAAACAAATATATTGAAGTGCATAATAAGAAACATAATTTATTCGTTGATGAAATGAATTTTATTGTTATCAACACTCTTATATACGCGTCGCATTTCCAAAATTCTTGCCAATTTTGTTTAAATAATTTACCGTGTTTGAGTAATTTTAGGACTTGGATTTATCCTATACGATTTTTAATTAAATGAAGCAATAGAATTTATTATATCAAATATAGTAGCTAGAGGCATGCTAGAAGTATTCGGTATGAGTTTGAACAGAAACATTACTGCTAGTATGAAATTGACTACCATTTTGACAAGACACGACAACATTTTCTCTTCGTACTCCAAAAAGCAGTTGTAAGACTCCGTCATTGCAGTTGTATATTCCTCGGGAGCAAATTGGTTAATTATTTTGAACAATATGTAAAACATTTTTTTAATATATTTCATTATGTCTGTGTCCATCATGTCTGTAAGGCTTTTTGTTATCGATTCCTCCAGATTGCTTGAGATTAAATCTGTGGTCTTGTCCGGCGCTGAAAAGTGTCGAAATCTCATCAATCCTACATGATAGCGATTTAAAATATAACGAATAATCTAGTATTTAGAATTTTCGATTGGAACAGATCTGCAGAGTTTTTTATGTACTAAAATTTATTTTATTAAAACCCCTTTTTTATTAAAAATTTATTTTTTGTTGAAATGAATAAGAAAACTTGTTGATACAAGACATTATATTATGCAATACACTTGATGGGAATATAAATTTAAAATTTTCTAATTTTTTAAATGTGTAATTCCATGCAACTTAAATTGAACAAGATACAAAATAAAATAATTTACGTTACAGTTTTTATTCGCAATTAAATATATGGCAAGCTACATGCCACAATAATGTCTCAGTGATTATTTATTATTATACGCTATTATTATATTACTATAATTACTTCATTTTATGTTTTATTCGGATTAATTTGCATGGTATGTATTACATAACAGATTGCGGCAGAAAATTCGTGATAAGTGTTATACATGATGATTATTATTTTCTCTTGAACTTACCAGCTTGGACATAGACCACGACGAAAGCCAAGATCAACAGATGTAAATTCTTATACCCCATGCTTCTAACTAGTGTTACTGACAGCATATACGAGCGCAACTTACTGCACTAATGGGACCCATGTCGTTTACTCGGCGGTATTTATAAGAATGTCGATAATGCAAAACAATTACTAGCTTATCGCTTGCGTAGATATACGTACTTCTGTACTTCTCATAGGTTCGTGCATTTCATGCAAAAATACAAGTTTCGCGAAATGCGATTTTGTAAAATAATTTTCTACAAAAAAAAGTTCAAATTTTTTAAAGCAGTTTCATGAATTTGTATTCATGAATTGTAAAGATTGCAAAAGATTGATAATTAATTGTTCAGATTATGATGCGCAATGAGTTAAAATACTCTCTAAATCTGTATCAGTGTAAAGTATGCCACTTTTCATGAATCATGACATGACGTGGCATACTTTACACTGATATCAGTGACTATTCAATAGGTGTTTTCGATTTACATCAAAAATCAGATAATTCTCACTTGTGACGTCGTTCTATTTTTTTTGGCAATTAATGAATAATAAAGACAGAATGACATCACAAGTGAGAATTATCTGAGTTTTGATGTAAATGGAAAGCAACTATTGATTCATAGTATTATTCACTGATTCAGATTTAGAGAGTAGATTCAAAGTTTTCAGTTTTCTTGTCAGATCTATATTTTATGTGAAAAGATGCGCGTTTCAATCTGTTTTCTTTTAATTAGAATTTCTAATTCTGATCATTCAATCTTTATATAATAATATCGTGATCAAAGAGATTTTATGATAAAGTTCTAATAGATTATTTTTTAATATATCAGGGGAAAATGACAAAACTTTTCTTATGCACGTATTTTCTTCCGTGATTTTATAACGAAAATAAACGTGAAATTTGATTGTTATTCTTATTTGGAAGTTAAGGAATGTTGCAAATAATTGTCACGCGTGCAACGTTGAATATCGTTTCTGACTCATTCTTATCATTAACCTTATCTGCATTGTACAATTTTTTTATCCTTACTTGTTAGTGACAGAGAAAAAAAGAATTCGAAGGACAGGCATTCCATTAAGTAATAACCGAGGTAATAACGAATAATAACATTTATTTACACGTGACATATTGCATCATTTTACTATTTCTTGATAAAATTTTTAAAAACGATTGTACAAACATGAGGAAAATTTGTCCCAGAAATTTTTATTTCGTTCGTTTTAAATATTTTTCGTCGGAGTACTGTTTTTATGCTTTCATATAAAACGTTTAAGTTTATCCAAATTATTTAATTAGAAATCTCGAAGATTGCGGTGGGAATCGTACTTGACTTTAAGAATCTCAGCGCAATCTACTCCTAAAACTTTTCATAAAATATACCTCAAACTTGGCTAGATATAATATTGATCGGGAACTTTAGTTTAGTAGCTCCTCCTTAACTCAACTTTTCGAAAATTTTAAACGACAGGAATCACAAATCTAATTTTCAGTGACTTTTCTACGTACGCCGTTTTAAACTTGGAAGTTAGGATTGATCGGATCCATTCGTTTTTCTTATCGACGATGCAAGGCTTCCGCTTGTCCGATAAGTTTGAAAGAACCAGTTCGCTTTTCGTAAATAATTTTTATGAAAATTACCGCGGAACAGATAATGTTAGACATGTAATTAGTTACATATAATTAAATTACAAAATAATTCAGCATCAATCTCCCGTTCGCGCGTTCATGTTTTATTTTCAGAATCATATTTTCACGAATTTGTTCTGGTGAAATATTTGTTTTGCATAAACATTATTTTCCGTTATTTTAAATTTTACAGAGAACTTTGCAGAGAGCGCACATTTCTGATAATGATAATTCCCGAAAACAAGTTGGATAATAGTGAAGTCTAATATCAAGTCGATCTCTTCGTTGATCGGCGCAAAAAGAGAGAAACATCTCTGAGCATATCCCAAAATCCATAGCATTGGCATCTCGCCAAGGAGACATGGCGCCTGGAGTTGTAACGCTCTATATATGAACTTATTCCTTCAGTGTGATACTTATTTATTTTTAACATAAGATATTCTCGATAGCTGCGCCTTCGACATTCTCGTTAAAATATAGTTTGCTCTATAAATTAAATAAGGAATAGGCTACAGATTTATTCGCGAAGGGCTTTTTATTATTAATTACTTTTATACTTCAATAATTGACGATATCTTCACGATAATTGCTTTTATTAACACTAAAACTACCGAAGAGGTCAAAATGAAAAAAAAGAAAAAGAGAAAACACAAATTTGTAGAATTAATTATCTGCATATGTCAATAAAAGTCAGAGAAAATTTCCGAAATTGTGATATTTAAAAAATGAATAATAATTATTTTAGAAAATGTCAAACAAGTCATTTTGACCGTTAATTGGTAATGCTAGTGTTAAAAAAAATATATTTTACGAACAGACCTCGTCCAAATGGAGATCCATAACTGAAAAAATAATTTTGTATAACGTTTTCATATATTTATACGACAGATAAAAGTGATGCGTATGAAAACTGCTTTGAGCGTGAAATCCGCCGTAAGCGTGGGATGCAATTGACTCTGATTGCATTCGATTGCGCGCAGCATAGCTGAGGAGTCAGTCAAAAAACCGCCACAGGTGCATATTGCACATATCTATCGTCTCGTTCGTATGCAAATGTCGGGTCAGCTGCTTTTATTATTACGAGCGATATCTGTCGCGGCTTGTTGTATTAGCTGATCGTCATTTATCGTCTATGCATTCCATTCCACTCTCGTGTGCAGTATGTGTTGCAGGCAGCGTAAACGCATGCACCATATATCGATAAACGGTTTCTATGAACATAGCGGTATTAAAAAAAATTCCGCTTATGTTTCTGACATCATCGTATGCAAAACGGCGTGTGTTCAACGACAATAAGTCTTATTATAACAATAATACCTTATGATAACGTAACATAAGAGGCTTTATTACGGGTATTTACCGTCAAACGTATTGTATTTTGGTTGTATATGTAGAACGATTAGTTATGTAATACGAAAAAAAATGTGCTGAAATCGCACTGCGATCGGAGAAATATCCTTGCGTATCTTCCTTGCTATATAGCCATGCTTTATCTCGTATTTACATACGGATTTAACCAGGAGAAAGGGGGAAATATGAATTGGCGTGTTGTGTAAGAAACGACCGTATCTATAGTCTACTTTAAAAGCGAATCTCGCTATTCTTATGTTTATTGCACTGCGCAGATCGTGATATCATTGTTTAAATAAATGATATGAATTTAGATGCACTATAGAACACTTTTAACTTCTTAATTTCTATCCAAATAAAATTGTTAACGAGCTATTATTTTTTTTTAAATATATTTATTATATATATTTTTTTTTTAAGTAAAAGGTATAACAAAGGTAAAACTACGTATGTTGAAGATTTAAATGTTTTAAACGTGAATTATATTCTAATAATATAAAAATATTCTTTTTATTTTATAAATATACAAATTTTTTCCAGATTTTTTCATATCATGGATTTAATATCTCTTTTCAGTATATTATTAGTTTTCGGTATATTACTGCATTTGAGACATTCATATAATTGTAAAGTTGCATTTTTTCTCATTTAGCATCCAATATTCTTATCGCGTTACGGTCGCGTTTTTCCCCGCGAATCGTTCTGTTTAATAATGTCGATAAAACGGAATGATTCGTTGACAAGTCGTCAAAAGCGTATCAAGTTTATTAATTATCGCGAATAACCGAACCGCGAACATTTATTGGTAACAATACTTGTCAAAAATCAGTCGTAAAAACGATGACATAATTTCCATCTATAAAAACGAGGAACCGCAAAAAGTTCCTAAGTAGGTCGACCGCATAACTTGGGAATTGAATGAAGGGCGCGCAATCTTATCGCGAATTTGCGTATCTTTTTTCGTCCGAGAGACAAGTATTTTGCATGCCGAGATTGCTCAATTTGCGAAAGCGCACGGAGAGTTCAGAGCTTGATTTACGACCTGCGACACGCGCTCGGTGTAATTTGTTTAAACGTCGATAAAATTATTTACGTTATCATGTGTACATCTAGATTTTGCCTTTTACTTTGTTTGGCTGCGGTATTTCGGTATATAGGAATGCGAGCCGTCTCGAATTGCGTGGTTCTTGATGAGCCATTATAGTCGAACAAGTGGCGTCCGCTTTCGATCGAAGAAGAATGTCTGACAGGTGCGGAGAAAAGTTCGCGGAAAATAAACCGGACTCACTTCTCTGAAGCAAGAAATTATTTTTCCCTGTCGCGTATAGGAGGATGTTACCACTCCCCCAATTGATGATTTGAAATTGATGCTGACCATTCGCTAAGGTGATTCGAAGATCGTAGAAAGAACAGTTAAATGATGATGAGCAGATAAAGTTGGTTATATACCTCTCCGAGTCTAATCCTTCAGAAAAAAGATTTTTCTCTTTGTATCTCGTCAATGTCTCTCTTGAAAGCAATTTTTATCATCAGAACGTCCCTAAAAGATATTTCCGTCCGTTATTTTCGTAGCTAATATCTTACACGGATTTCAATCGTGCATAAACGTGTTGAAATTATTTTAGATAACCGAGCCATCGGCTTGTAGATATCATTATCATAAAAGACTTTTACAGACTAGAGATAACGGGAGCGGCAAATACGCGGTATATGACGTAAATGTTACTTGACGTACTCTCGGGGAGAAGCTTTCATTTGTAGATACGAGCGCTCATCCCGGAAACAGATTACTGTAATTATCTTTATGGTACATCGATTTATTACCATCATCTGCGTTTTCGTATCGTTCTGCGTGCGAACGCGCGCGGGTCAAATGTATATACTTGAACCGAACGAGGATGTGTGCAGCTTTGGTATCGTGACACATTCGCGTCCCTGAGGCACGACTATCATCGTATTACTTGTATACGCGTTGTCTGCAAGATGCATTATCGATTGCATTATCGGATAGAAATGATCAAATAATGCTAATTAATCGACGTCGTAATTTATACATATAATGTATATCACGTTATTTGTCTTACAGCTATAATTTTTGCATGCAGTATACACCAAGTGAAAATTAAATTGTTCGTATATGTATCATAAATAATTTTATACTTTTGCAGATATTTCTTTCTTCACATTAATCGTTTATTTATTTGACTAATTGTGACAAATTTTTGTGACATTTACATATTGTATGTACATATATAATAACTGCATTTATCTTTTCTCTTATACATCTTCTTTCTGATAAATTGCATAAAAATAGAAAGGACGCATTGTATGTATATGGAGATAAGCTTCATTTTTATTGGGTAATACTAATTAACGTAAGATAATATGAGCATACTCCTTCTCGTCTTTGGAAACCACGCTCGTAGACTGTTTGTCTCCGCTGCATGATTCATGACTTCACCATGTCATGGATGAATTAATTATTGTCCGTAAAGTAGTGTGAAGCGATGTCAGGTGTGCAAGAACATGCAAATATGCAAATATAGCGTAAGATGGAGTAGTAAATGTGCTCCTCTTATGTTATCAAAAATGTCAAAGCTCTTTATGATTCCAAGTCTGATTTTATCCCTCTGCACATTATTCTTGTTAATGTATCTGTATATCTATTTAAATGAATTTAAATTCTTTGCACATTCAAATAAATTTAAATAAATGGATATCTATTTATTTAAACAAAGAAAATATATATTACTTATAACCATTTTTATATTAAATGTATACTGCAAAACAACATTTAACATAAAAAAACAACTCAAGAGCCATAATTAAAAATAGAATAAGCAGCATAAAATGCATAATAAAAGTGACTTACGTAATATATATATGTAAAAAAAATCAGAAAGGACATAACGGAAAATTATGAAAGTGACTACTTATCCTTGGGCTCATGTAGGTAAGACTAATCAGTGGCTCGTACTTACGCTTCGTCGATTAATTTTATTACTTGCGCCAGTAATAAAGGAGGGTCTTTTGAGAGATGTTCTCGCAACGCGCAGATACAGCAGATGGTTATTAATCGTGCCTCGTAAACAATGTCTGACAATGTGTGCGAGTATACACACGGACGAAGAAAACATGGCGAGCAGTACGTAAATAGGAAAATCGATCGACCTATTCTTCCCGAGTAACGAATTCCGTCTCCATTTGTGCGAATTGCTTGTTATTTTTATCATTGTTTGCTCCATTTATTTTTCCTTAATAATATTTTTATCGTTGTTTGCCTCTATATCCGCCTTTTTTCTTTTTTACACAATAAAATTTCGAAAAATCTTTAGTATTTGAGGATCCTTTATCTATACTCGTGATATTATTTTTACCTACGTTACTAATTTTTTAATCGATACAATCGTTGCTAAAATACCAAACGGCATTGAATTGAGTTATTAAAACAATACTGCAATGCATGTTTTGATGGACAGGAGCGGTCTTTTTTCGCACGTGCTCTTCCTTTTTTTTTATTGTCAAGTATGCACGTGCCTAAATCGACGAAATTATAAAAAAAAAACCGGTCGATTTTATTACACGCATCAATAGTTATACACGTTTGTTATCGAATTTCAAAGATTAATTTGTTCCACGTTGATTTTGTCGTTGTATTCAGTATAAATCTGGTATACGTATTCGTATATACCCAACGAATTGAGTTTATTGCAATGGGATTGCGTGACCATGCGCGTATTGTTTTAGACATCAATGGGAAAAATCACTCAATATTCTTTTTTTTTTTTCGATGAAATGTCTCCGTATTTTCATGTAAAACGTGAAAATTTACTTTTTGTGTCGGTTTTAAATCAACTTTCGAAGCGCGATCGATTACACTATTCACGGAGGTCACGCGCGATGTTTCCTAGAATTTATCAATTTTAGAAATATAAACTGTATAAATTTACTTCCTTTATTGCTAAGTCATATATTTTAACAAACGGAAAAAATAAAATTTCCTCGTGTGTCTCCGTTTTTCTATATACAAATCCGAAAATATCGAATCTTGTAGAACTATTTGATTTCAATTTTATTGAGCAACTTGGCGTGTAATTCGTGCAATTCGGCATAAAGAGCCGTTTAAATATCATCGCTGAGCATTGAACGGAAGCAGTTCAGTAAATCGTAGGAAGGATTTACGGCAAACAACGAAATATAGTAAATATACAATTAATTGGCTTCAACGTATTACCATGCATTATTTCGATGACAAGAGTTATTTTCAGCCGCCCTTTATTCATGTACAATACAGCTTGCCATTTAATGGGAACTGCGTTCCAATTCAGAATATAATGGCACGTGAAAGATACACGTGGAGAGCGTCTATAGTTAATGCCGATGTAACACCATTGTCCACATACGCGCGCGTGGAAGGATATTTCGATGCCGGCAGTTGCGGTAGGAGTAAATCCCGAGTCCCGACAAGCTTTAATTAATAATGCAGCAATTTCGTTCACACTTGTTAACAACTAATAACTACTAGTGATTGATTGGTTGATTTCGCTCAGTAAATTTATTTAAAGCAAAATTTAATTATTTTGATTCATTGAACGGACAAAATATGTTGACAAAGATAAGCAATGAATAGAAAAACGTATAACAATTAAGCCGGACAAAAATTGCGTGTTTCTATTAATTTAATTAACGTGACATACAATGATGTATGGGCTCAATGAGAGGAATAAGGAACAAAGAATTAATCATCACGTTAAAATCACATTGATTTTTATCAATATTATTTTGGATATAATGCACGATTATTCATGGGTTAATCCCGCACAAAAATTAAACAATGTATTTGTTTACGCATTTTCGTGAACTAGGATACGATGGTGGGCGGTGATTATTTTAGGCTACGAAGAAGCGATTAGCCAATGGAGTCGACAGCAATTTTCTTGTCAAGCATTATTCCCCGAAGATATTTTTTACGATCTAATCTAAACAGATCGTGTAGAAATAATCAGCACCTATTTAAATAAACCATTCAACTTCACGTGCTTTAATCTTGTAGTTCGTCGAATCCATCCATCATCTTCGACCGCTTTAGCATCATCGTCGTCGTTATCATAATTTCTAGATACATGCGCGCGATATAGCCCTTATCTCCTGGCTGGTGGTTGTTGCACCGAGACTGCGTGTCACTGCATCTCGCGATAGATTAATTTATGATGGTGTAGTTACTCTGAATCCGCCGCGAGAAGCCATCTGCTCGAGCCGCTAACGGGATCGCGCAGTTACGTTCTCAAAATAGTTAAGATCTGTTTTGATCTCGAATTCTCGCCGGGCTCCAACCTCCGACGCATATTTCATGCCGGTAGGAAGTTGTTTTCGCTCCAAGTGTAACTTCCTCCATTACACTTAAGTACCCGGATTAAGTATTACCTGCGAATCTTTTCTTGCATAAAGACGCTTGCCATATTGTCTGACGTTTATAACCTTTTTATGCTGAATCGAATAAAAATTATTAATATTAAAAACTTTCGCTTGTTGAATTAAATCCTGTATTATAATAATATTTATTTTCTAAATGTAGTAAAATAACTTTGCACAATTTTCTCGTGCTGTGACGTCATGGTCATAGAAAACTTGTGGAAATTTTCTGAATGGCAATTTTCGTTTTTTTATCAGAACAAGGCTGAATTATTAGGCTGCAATTATTGTGATATGTGGAAAACACAAAAATTTTTCCGTTACATGTGGAGCTTGATCAATGTATAATGAATACATTATACATTTATTTAATTTAATAATAATTCACAATATATGAAATAGTAGTACGAAAACATACAAGTTTTTTTTCCTATAAGAAGAGCAATAGCAATATATGAGTATATCGATCAAGGCTGTACGATCGATAATTGACATATTTATGTGGATTATTTCTTGTACTTTGAGACGCTGATGGAAGTTTAAAATTAATATTGGAAAACGTAACATACAAGATTTATAAAAAGAGTATCTTCATTATCAGTTGCAAACGAATTAATTGCTTCTTTTACATAAAAGAAAATAACAAAAATATTAAAAGCTTTTGCAGAACTAGTTTCTGTTTCGTACAAAATCTGTCATTAAGACAGAGAGAGATAAAAGTGTGCAAATTATTTATATTTAATTATATATATTTAGTTACCTACATTTTAGCCACGAGAAAATGAGCTTATTGAATTTCCCGAACGATTTCCTCGCGCACTGAACACGACTGTTCGCAGTGATATTGCCGATCGACGTTGAGAAACAAGATTGCGTGATCGGATACGTCAAATACATCGCAATCCGATCGCATGAGCCTCGTGATGCTTGTTCGGTGATTGTACACAATAAGTAGTCGATGTCCGCGGCACGTGTCCGCCTCGTGAGCAGCTGCTAGTAGAACAATAATAAAGATGTACGGACATTTCGCTTCTCGACTTTTTATATCATCAGCTCCTCTCCACGCGCCAAGTGTACACGGTGTTATCAGAGAGATAGATCGAGTACTTTTCAATAAAAACCGAAAGACCAATAAATTATTGCTCTCAGCAAATGATTTCATCGCATTCATCGTATCGGCTACCGAACGTATCGTGGCGAGCGTACAGTTGCGCGTGATAGAATCAAATAGCGTGTGTGCATACTTGATTACACAGCTCGTTTGGAATCTCCCCGTTTGCTCGTAAAAATAGGAAATCGAAGAAGACGACAGTCTACATACCTACAACGAGAACAGAAAAAAAATACGAAACGAGAGAAATTATCCAAGCGCGTCGTATCGTTCGCGACAATTAAGCAGACCGCGGGGTGCGTGTGAGTTCTCCATGATTATCTCATAAATGTTATAATTGTCGTGGTCGTGGCATTATTCGGACCATGAACGTCCGTCACTTTCGAGGGCTGTTAACGTCGGCGACTCGTGTTAGCGGCGCCGCCGCGCCGATGCGAAACACGGCGCCGGCGAGCGAAATGATTTTTGTCAATAGTTACGTAACGCCTGCGAAAAAAAGGTCTCTCCTTGAGAGAGGGAGGTCGCGGATGTAATAATCACTGCATCCTCGAACTTTCGCACGCATCTCGATCCGTGTCCGTGCAGATGCACAACGAGAAACGCGGCAAAACGTTGGAATACGCCCAGAAATAGATCGTAAATTGTCTTCGTGCAATAACGCTTATCTTATCATCCAATTGTTGTCGACGTAATCTGCATCTACTATGCATATTGAAAAAGATTAAAGATATACTGTAAAATGTAAATAAACATCTCGAGAATATGCGACGGAGCCATATTACAGAATAAATCAAAACATCTTTTCATAAATCATCGATCGCGCTTGTCGTATCGCGCATCTTTTGTCTCGGCAAAATTTATTATGCAATTTACATACGCGTCAGCAAGCAAGCGGAAATCGAACGTTGAGGAGGGAATGGCATATTCGAGGAAAAGATGTCGGATATAGGAAATAGATTTGCGTCTTACAGACGCTTTCGGCGCTCTCCCATCGCGGGATTATCGCGATCAATGACGCATATTTTAAAGAGAAATTAGAAATTGAGAAAGACTTATACTACGCGATGATGAAGATTGGCCGATGTTCAATTTTCTTCATAATTTCCGCTTGACAAGAACTGATATTTTTAAGAAAATTAATCATTAACAGAAGACGGGTCTTCCTTCTTACTCTTTTATACTGAAAACTAATATATTATCCCATTGAGGATGCTGAAGATAAATTAATCGTACGTGCTGAAGTTTTCTGAATTTCCTTTTAAATTCGTACTTCGGCTGCTTCAAGTTTGTGATGTAATGGATTTTTTGGCATCAAAGACGAAAAGATATCTACTTTCTAATGGATCGGGAAATTGAAATGTCTACGTTTTACATCTACGATGTAATGGGACATCTGAGAATTATGTGTCAAAAGCAGAAAATTTATCCTAAAGAGAATATATTATATGTTTACGAGTTTTATCTCTTAAGACGATGTCCTATATATCCCATACTTCAAAAAAATATTGTTATCAAAAAAATTATATGACCCTGAGATTTTCATAAACAGTTAACGATTTTGTAGTGAACTGTTTTTCAGTCCATTGCAGACGCGATATCAAACTAATCCAATTTAATCCCTTTATATAAGCCTCAATTATTAGCAATAATTGATGACAGAATGAGGACGAAGCTCACTAGAAAATCTGGGGTGGTAGGGATACGTACACGAGAGAAGGCACGTACACACGGCGCGGTGTCGTAAATGCTTTTCTACCTGAAGATAGCCGCGTCAAATAATAATAGATAATAATAGCTATCTATTACTTGACTAGGACACTATCTTCAGAAGGTATTCAGCGCAGGTATTCAGAAGATTTGGGAAAGCATTCATGACGTCGCCGTATGTATATACGTGTGCGCGCGCTCGGAGTTTCAGACAGTAGACGAGGACAGTCACATAATGTTCTCTTTCTCTCTTTCGCGCTGTATTCTCATTGTTCGCCAAGCTAACCGGCTCGACGATTTACGGCTCCTGGCGCGCATACATATACAGAACGTGGAAACGTTTGCCGCGCGGTAAGGAACTATTAGAATCAGATGATGAATCGATTAGCGGCGAAAGAGGGGATATTTGGTTCCTCCGCCGCCGCTAAATTCTTCTCCTTCGCTGTCGCTGAATCTCCTCTAGCGCGAGAACATTATGTGACTGTCCTCGTCTACTGTTTGAAGCTGGCCGAAGCTCCGAGCGCACACGATGTAACAATTTATTACATCAATCAAGTGTTATCGCATTATATATAGAACTGCAAGGTAAAAAAGTACTATCAAGCTCTATAATTGTCTCATTCATACGATTTGTGTGTATTGTGTCGTCTGATAATGCATAATAAGTAAGACTAATGGAAATAAAACGTGAAACGCATGCCGCTTATTCTCTATAGGTTGTATCTTAACCGCGAATGATTCTCGCATTAAAACACATATCGGCGATAGAACAGAGCACTAGCGATAACCGGATAGGACGAGGAGCGTAAAAATAAGTGAAATAGTTCATTACCGTGACCTTCTTCCATCCGTTAGAAGGAGGAACTGGGCTATTTCTGACGGCCCACATATGCATCGGCTGCGCAACGATCGATAATCTGGTTGCTCCTCGCGGGACATTCATGTTTTTCGTCACTGAGGCGTTAGGTGCATCGATCGTGCTTCCCCAGTTATAGGACATGTTGTTTGTTTGCGCGTTAAACCGCGAATGCGTGTGCGTGTGCCGAGCACGGAGCGAGCCGGGCAGGCGAGCGGCATAATGCGGGAGGCATTATTGTCGCTTGCGAAACTGTCATTTTCGCGCGGTCACTCCGCATCAAGTGGACGAGAGCGTGCCCCGGCGAGGCTCTATTTTTAATAGCCGAGAGTTCGTTGTAATGCACATGGAGAGACGACTGCCGGCATTTCTGGCATGATGACGACCGTTGTTTCCGCGAAAATAATTAGTCGGGTTTTTATAGACGAAGCTATAGACGAAGCTATAGCTTCCTGTGTTCCTGGATTTTTTCCTTTGATCGCGTATCTACGAACGAGAAGAAGAATGTATAGTCTCGTTCCGGAAAACTTGGATGATACATAACAACTTTCTCGTTTTGTGTTTTTGTTACGCATATTTCGGCGTATCGTGACGTACGAAAGTGAAATAAGATCAACACAGTACGAAAGGTAGTTTAATAATTGTTACTTTAATATAAATAGGTATACGGTTAGTTTTCTGAAAGCTATACATTTCCTCTTTCCGTTTTACGAAGAATTTTTATAAGAAATTCAGCTTTTTATGTGTATAAAAATCGAGCTCTCTCTCTCTCTTATTTCTGGATTCTTTTAAATCGAAAGAAATTTATTTGTATTTTATATTTCATCTCTTGAGATAAATCCAACTTTTTGGTATAAAAAGAAAGAAAAAGTTTTCGTCACAAACTTTCCATGATAAACTTCCATGATAAACTTTGTAATTCTGGAGACAATCAAACGGTAGAGCGCAAGCGTCTTACCGAATCTAGATTCGTACAGCATCTATATGACGTGAGCTATGACGTTTTTCCGGTCTTTCTTGAACTCTTTTACTTCAAACAAACTCTATCTATTCAGATCGCGAATATCCGAGAAATGTGTGTTCGTGATAAAAGCGTAATACGGGTATCTATCTTATATCTTTAGCATATTACGTATTGCTTCGCGAGAGATAACAATTTCTTCGTATAACGATAAATTGATAAGTATGTTTCTAATTGATAATAATACAAAATATACACGTGTATTATACATATTGCAATACCTCAAATTGTTACCTGAAAACATACGGTATTGCAACATATACCAAAGTCTTGAGCGTACGCAAAAAATTATACGTCCCTCCTTTTACGACAGGCCAATTAAGTATTCGTCACTGGGTGATACGTGAATTTCAGTCGCGAAACAAAGGATGACGTGGAATATTTAATGATCTTTTACATCGTCAAACATTGGTCGCGTCATGTGTAACCCTGCTTATTCATGTACAATGATGAATGTAGTTTCGTCATCGCCAATCGCTTAAATTGATAAACGGGCACGGAAGAAATTTCGGGTCAGTATACGAAAAGTTGGATTTTATTGCGTGACAAATTCAGCAAGAAAAAAAAATACGCGGCAAAATTGGATAACATGACGAAGATGGCAATTCTTGAATCGACGGCCCGAATGACGCATATGTCGTGTCAGGTATTCCCGTAGTTCTAAACTAATTACTAATTATCGGCGCAGCTCATGCACGGCGAAACATTTTTTAACGAGTTTCGCGCAAACATCATCAGAGGTTGTCATCCGCAAGTTTCGTTACTAATATTTTTTGTTTACTATTAATTTCTATTAAACGAACGTCGATTTCTGCAGAGCAAAAATAAACGAATTGCGCAAGAGAAAGGAAACCCTGTTATTTGAAATGCAAAAACGAGAGGAATTTTTCCTGTTTTAAAAAAGTTTTTTTTTTTTCTTTTTTTACGAGAAAACATTTTTTAAGTTATAATTTTAGAACTGAGCGAACGGACGCATAAAATGAATTTCGATGCGCAATTCTCTTCTAAGTAAACTTTCGAAACACAGGCGACAGGTTCTTAGATAAGTGGCGGGCTGGGTTTTCCACTTCGGATTCGTCGTAAGGCCAAATTTATCATTGGACTCGTTGTTTAGCGATACCCAAGAAGTAGAACAAGTATCTGAAAGCAGTCGAAAGTGAATCGAGAACGCGGAATACATTTAAATAAATGCAAAAATTTGCAATTTCTTCTACCGCACTACAGAATTTTTTATATATATATTCTCAGCGTTAATTTAAACGAAGTAATCAATGAAACGTGAAACGAGTTTTGTTGTCGTCCTGATTTTACGAATTTGGCACGTATCAATTGGCGCGTGTCTACCGACGCGTTGTCTATTGATAGCCTCTTTGAGCTGCTTACGTGAAACTGTCTTGACTGTGTTATATCTCTGCAACAAGGGATTATTGCAATAGGACGTGAATTAGGAGAATTAGATATTACTTCCGCGTAACTAGTTCCTCTTTACAATCTGCACAATACCGAGGAATTTCCCAGTAATGAAAGGGTCTTTGAAAGCCCACGCATGGAATACGCGAAGATCCTCTACATTATGGATATATTCACTTCGCAGTACGCAGACTTTATATGGACAATGCTTTGTTTCCAATCCCGCTAAATCTGAACTTATTCGGGGAAATGGCACATTTCATCGAAACGACAACACCAACCTGTCGAAATAAATACAATAGATTAAATATTAATGAGTAAACAGCAAATCTCAGATTCGTTTTGAAGTGTACAAATCTTGACACTTGAATCTAATTATATCAAACTAACAGAATTAATTTTCGCTGTTGTCGGAATTTCGAAAGTATCAAATTCTGCTGCAGCGCAGCCAGGTAGCTTGAAGTTTCAGATAGCTTTAGTTGAGTAAATTTTCTTGTTCTGCGTCGTAGATAAGATTGCAATCTAGAAACGGGCAATGAAAAACGCTAGAGCTTAATTAACTTTGACTGTCGTCGCGACAAGACGTTATAGAGCCTTTTAAAATTTACATCCGTTCGCGTGCGAGATAAATACGGTAGGTAGCAGTACGAACGTCATGTGGTATCGCAATTGTGCACGCATCAGCTCGTTCGATGCATTCCGTTTCACGATCCCCGTCGCGCGTCTCTCTCCTCGTGCCGAAGTTGAGCGGAGAGAGAAAAAGATGTGAGTACGCGTGAGACGTGAGAAGGAAGGGAGAAGCGAAACGAATGACAGGGACAGAGATAGCCGACCAGCCGCCGCCGCAGCCGCCACCACCGCCGAGATAAAAGGCCTGGGCTCCGCGTTTCAGGCACGTAGACCACGTTTAGCAGTCGGGCGGCTCGGCAGGAGCCGTGGTGCCGCTCGCAGTTGAGTGAGTGGTGAACTTGTCGGTGAATCACACAAGAAAGTGCCCGTCCGTGACGACGCTCTCCGCACCGTCACGCTCCGAATCGTCGGTCATCGAACTCGCGCGCCTCCGGGAGCACACCCGGAACTGGAGCAGTTCGCCGATAATTCGCGACACGTGTAACACGTAATCCTTCCTCCGTGAAGAGGATCCTTCAAGATTCGAGAGAGGCTTCGCCGATCGGGAAGTTCGAGATCCGATAATCCGGCGCTCCGCGTTGAAAGTTGGCGCGTCTCTCGTAATCGTCGCGTGGAAAATCCAGAGACTCCTCCCGTCCGAAGTTTTCCCTCGTCAGGGAAACTCTTTCAGGCGTGAGCTGTGTGCAGTAGTCGGGCCGCAGTCGCAAACCGGTACCATGGTACAAATGACGAGCGGCGAGGTGGAAACAGGCAAAATGGACGAGTCCGCTAGGTATTTCAATTACCTGAGGACCCTAGCGGACCTCACGGCCTTGGCCAGCATCATGGCGGTGCAGGTAATTTGAGGATTATGTTTGAATCTCGGTCTAATCGGGATGACGTATCCCACGCGGGTGTTGACTTCTCCCGAGGGATTAGGGATCCGACTTATAGGTCTTGGCTAATTCCGGAAATGCAACACACACGTGACGTTTTGCTCGTAATAAATAGATGGCATGGATAAGAATAGGCATATAAAATAAGTATATAAAAGAAACCACAAAAAATTTCTAGATCTATAATTTTCCGACGCTGAAATCAAATCGCGTTTACCGATATTTAAATTGATTCTAATTGATAAAAATTAAATCAATTGTTGATTATCCATATAATAATTTGATGCAATCTATCAATATCTTAACAAATTACAGCAATTTGTTAACGAGGAAATTGATTAATTGATGTACATAATCGAGGAAATAATTATAAGAGAAAACGCGCAATATGTTAATGTGTACCTATCATATCCGACTTTATCAACACGAATCAATGTTAGATCTTACCGCGGCCATCTGCCATCATGGTAAATCGGACAAATAAAAGCGCCGCGATTTCGAAAGACGATCGATCGCACGAGGGCATTCGTTTGCTGCCGTTGTCGCAATGCCGTGAGGTTAACGGATGGCCCGCGCAACCATCCGGCGACGCATTTTTCATCTGAATCATTTGACCTGATTTCTAAATTATCGAACAATCGTGCGAAGAAACGATACGACGCACATCGTGCGATAACATCAGGTACACTCATTGTTCAATTATAGATCGCGTTATCGCCGCGATCTCACGTGTCTTCTGTCTAATAGCTGTCAAACTTGTCAATACTTCCGAGTAGCTTTATCGTCACTCGAAAGAGTTTTCCGCGAAAGAGAAGCCTTTCATCGAAAACTCTTGAGACTAATGTTATCTCAGATAGTAGGGCGATGGGATCTCGATTAGTAAATTGAGCGATTAACAAGTGGTTCGACGCGGAATCCGATCGCGCAGAAAGCGCGGTAGTTTATCTATAGAGATATGTTAGCGAAGACTAATCGATCAAGTCGTTTCACAGGAATCACTTTTGAACTTTATCTAAAGAGTTCGATATCGAGATGCGCGCTGTAAACACGGTATAAATTACGCCGTTTTTCGTCGGGAGATCGAACGACTTAACTGAAATCTCGTAACTGAAATGCTTAACGCGAGTTAGACGGTATACGCGGACGTGATTGTCCGCGAATGAACAAGCGGCAGATTGTACGGTCGAACCAAACTCGAGATATTGGCAGATAACAGTATATCACGGGGTCAAGCAATCACGCCGAGTTTAATCAATGCTGACTCGCGCGCACGTCATAATAACGAGGCACTGTGCAGACAGCTTGTGATTTTATCCTCGTCGCGCGAACACACGATGTCGCGGCACGTATCCGCGATTTTCCGTTATATTCGTTCACATTTTACAATTGCAAATACCCGGATGAAAGTATTCAAACGCGTTTCTTATGTAAGATCGTTTGACGTAACGTGCTCGCGTCGGACGTAGCAACTAATGGTTCCCGCGGAAGTTAATGGTTGTCTTCTTTTCGTAATATAGCAAAGGTTTCGTCTTCATTTAGCTTTGTAACTATAGGAGAGCGTATAGAGCACAGGAGAGAGAAAGTTTCACGATTGTACGAGAGCGTAGAGGGGAGGAAAGAAAGAGCTGTTCACTAATAGCGTATTAAGATGTAGTCCCGATGTCCAGATGACTAATGACTGGTAATCTGGGCTTAGTGAGAAACGAGATTGGCGTATGAAATTCAGCACGAGATTTCAAACATAGAAAATGAATCACGCGAGACAATGATTTGATTACCACGAACGATTAATGTATGAAAATCATATCCGGCAAGTACTAAGGCGCGATCTTGACCTTTTACGACATTTCAATGAAAGTTCAATGATAATTATGGAAAAAAGGTGACTCGCAAATAGACGCAACGACGTTGTCGTCACATCGATCGGGTTATTCCATCTTGATCATGTAGAATTTGAGAAAGGGAGAAGAAGAAGGAGAAGCAATTGTAATATTTTTTATCCGCAGATACTTTCTCATAGAATCATCGTCTTGCTTATAACGTTCTTAAGTCTTAAGTAGTTTTATCTCGCAAATCTGGTTAATCGAACGTAATTACTTTATCGTTGTTTTTCATATTTATCTGTTTATCATCAATGCGATTTATCTACATTACGACTGTCAATTGTGAGTTTTTTAATGACGTTACATCACTAAAAAATTATCACTTTCGGTAATAATACGTAGAATGTATTACATTAATCTTATTTTCGCATGAAACAAATACGATTGCCAGATTACAATCTGGAAGCAGAGATTTTATATATCTGGCTCCAAGCGATCTTCATATGCTTCTCAAATTTTCGCTTATGCATTAGTCGAACTGTACACTGAGAAAAAAAATTTTGTTAATCCCAAAAAATATTTAGTCCGATACGAGCAACTAAACATGTTAGTTAGTTAACTAAACATTAGTTGTTTCAACAATTATTAAGTTGCACTAAAAAAAAATATAATGCGTTCATGTCAACCTTTAAAATTTTTTAATCAAGAATTAATTAATTTAACTAATGTTTAGTTAAACTACCTAAAATATTTAGTTGCTCGTATCGGACTAAATATTTTTTGGGATTAACAAATTTTTTTTCTAAGTGTAGGATAGACCGAGGCGAATCGGATCAATAAAACTTTTTAAGACAGTTTGTTAGTGTTTTGTTTTAAACGAACTGTTTTATCGTGCTAATTGGTAATCAGTAATTATATTGTACCCTATAAGGTAACAGGGTCTTGTTACGTTACTTTCAAAACGAGAAAGAGAAAGAGCGCGTCTAATTACGGTATAAAGTACTAGAAATTATCGCAGAAGGAGATATATAGTCTGCAAATAGTGCTAAATTTATGGCGGCTTTTGCTCCTTCGCGAAATCTCGACGTGACTACCTGAAACGAGATTGCGCGAGCTGTTAGTTTCGCGATATAACGCACAGCGGCACGCCGCTTCGCCGTTAAACCGGGCCTCAATTTTCGCTGGACTCGTCGCACTTGGAAAATCCTATTGCACAATAGTGTATACCCGAATGAAGTGCATTAGCCAACGTAACTCGTATTAAACGGAGAAGAGGCAGAAGAAACGTTCGATTGTACGCCGATTTTTATTATTCGCCTACATGTACACGGCGAGCGCACATTTCGCTCAAGTTTTCCCCGTCGACCCACTTAAGCCTTTCGAAATCCTCCTTATCTTTATGGTACCGTGTCTTGCGCCGTGGAAGCACTTCACGTTTGGAGAAGCATCGTAATAAACGCCACGCCACGCCGATATTTCACGAACAAGCAAACAATTTCGCGCCTTCCAATTGCGAATAAATGCTCGCTTGTTGAAGTGTCTCGACGAAACGTTTTCGTCGGTAGTAAAATGATAGAACATTATTTTGCTTTGCGTGAGGATCGATAACGAGAAGGCTTATCTAAAAAGCATTGTAATACCGGGTTTGAGAATGTTGTCGGTGTAAAATTACGTGTAAAATTGAGGGAACGAATATCGAAATGCGAAATGGGGATAGGAATCTCCGAGTCAATCTGACACGCCTCTTTTTTATGTTTCTTGTATCTTGGCTGTCGCTATCGTTTCATTTTTCTCTTGTTATCTGAAGATATTCTTGAAGATCAAATTATTGAAATTATCGTATGTCACAAATGTAATTACATTAGACAAGAGAGGTAATTGCCGCAGACAGTTTGATAAAAAGTACGGCAATGCACGTTGCGCTATCTATACCTCCTTATCACACTCGTTTCTCCTCGTCTTCGGTACATGTAATAAGCAGGCAGCGGGCACACGATAATTATATATTAGTTATTCCGATAAATGCGAGGCGTCTATCTATTTTCAACGAAAGGGGGTCAAACGATAAAGTTCAACGGGTTCAACGGTAAAGTTCAAAATAGGCTGCGAAGTGACTCGAGCGAGTGACAAGCGCGAAAAAAAAATCAGAAAATCCGAAACAGCTCGTCGATTTTGTAAAATCGACTGCCATGAATTTTTTCGCAACGGGATGCGCGATGGAACGAAGCGCGTGCCGAAATATATCGGACTACAAAGGACGCTTAATCAGCGTGTTATTCCGCGCGGCGGAATTATCCAATTATTAATCCGCCCCGCAGGTCATTACTCCGGCTCGCGCGGCAAGTATATATATTTGCGCGAAACACATATATTTGCGTTTATCTATCGACGTGAGCGCACGCACGTTCGCCACACGCCTGTGTAAAGATGATATACGCCGGCGATAGTGCTACCGATAAGAGCAGGAAGCGTAAATGAGACGGGACCGGCTTTGTTTGCCGCGTGTGAGCCTCAACGGTGCGCGTGTCCCCCGCGACGCTTCGACGGGCAATATATCTACACATGAATGACGTAAATATTCGTGACGAGATAAGGGTTGAGAATCACGCGCGAGAATAAGAGAGAAGGCTCGTGGGAGAGGATTCACCGGTTCTCCTCGCAGATATTTGCAACCCAGCTCCTATAGGATTTCTCCTTTGACCCCGGTTCTTTTTCTTCCGCGTCTTTCTTCTTTCTCCCAGCGTCTCGGGTTAGACGCTTCCGAGCTCAGTCTTCGCTGTTATCCGTTTTTCCATGAAAATCGTAAATCCAGGAAAATGGCGTTTTTTCTGTCGCCTTGGCAAATGTATATCTGGAGTCGTTTTAGTAGAAAGAATGGCGATAGAGATATTGCTCCATCTCAGGTAATTTAATTTCACGGCGCTTACATAACCGTAAAATCATGTAGATTCTTCTCAAGGTATAAAATATCTGACTTGAGGATGGAAAATAATGGTATTGCTCATTTATGAGTACAATTAATGCTCTATTGTACCGTTACCGATAATTTATCGATTTGTGAAACACAAACGAAGTATTACACAATTACTTTCCCCAATCGCTCTCCTAATGATCAACTCTTTTATCTTTTCGTTACAGTTCAAGAGAATGCTGAACAAGGAGCTGTCGCATTTCTCAGAATCGTCCAAGTCTGGGAATCAGATCTCGGAATACATCTGCAGCACCTTCCTCGGTATGTTAAACGTGATTCTTTTCCTTGGCGAGATTATTGCCAAATGAGACTAAAGCGACACAAATTATAAGTGCGGAATTGACGTATATATCGTACTCCTCTCCTCTCTCAGAACAAGACTGCGTCTTTTCGCGCGAATACCGGAGACAACGAATGAAAAGAAACTCACGAGAGTGCGTCTAACGAGGTCATCGCCGGAAGCAAGTTTATGGGTGCAATAAAACGAGCGCTCTTACGTATTAAAAGCCCTTGAAAGACCGTAGCCGGTATCGCCGCGCGACCATTCATTCTGGTTAGCTCGCTTTGTCCGAACGAACGGTCCGGTTGTAGTCGCGCAAGGTTTATAATCAGCGAGGGATCGCACTTCATTCCTTTGTATTCGATAGCGTCAGGCAAGAAAATAAAGAAGAGAAATATAAAAGATATGATTTCTCGACGTGACGTCACGTTGAAAATCGTTCTATCTGGTAGAGCAACCTTGTCTTGCGGCGCTTCTCAGCAAAATTCGCTTCTGACGCGCTGATTTCGTTACGTTAGTTTCCTAAACGAGTTTCGCTCGACCGAAATCGGATTATCGAAAGTCGACGACGGACAAAAAAATTTTTTTTTGAAGTTGTAGCCAAGTGGCGTGATAGAAAATGGAAAATTTTGCGCCCTCGTGAAACATGTACAATACTATTCAAATACATAATCTTACTTGCACTCGGTCGAATAATGATTCTTTTAACGTTGTCATGTTACAAGACGGATTATAAAACATGAATTTATCAGTCGATCTAATTGCAAACATCGCGTGATAAACGAACGTCAGTAATCTATAATCAAAGACGCAATATACAAATGCATTGTCATTTTAATAATGTATTCAAGCGCAGAGAATGCGATTGCACGGTGCAGTGACGAGCGCAATAAATTTTTTGTTATACCTAAGACAATGCATTATAATTTTTTTGTATATAACATTTAAATACTAAAATCGATTACTCATGCCGATCAATTATTCAAGTACGTTTATCCACGTCGCTTTTTTTGCCCGCAGACAAGCAGCAGGAGTTGGATTTGCCGTCTTTGCGAATCGAGGATGCGGTCGCCGCAGCGGGTAGCGTGGACGCACGGGCGGCGAAAAAGAAGGACCGCGTGCAAAGAGGTCCCGCCGCTATGTCGCACATCAGCGGGGTGAAACGGCCGTTGACACACACTAACAGCTTCACCGGGGAACGCGTGCCGCTCTACGGGGTGGAAACGCCACACGAGGAGGAACTCGGCAAGGTAAGCCCTTGACCTTCAATCGTCTCGCCGCACCGCGACGTTCCGCAGTAATCGGGATGATAGGTGGTTTTGCACCACACGCGACGTCGCACAGCTGGGTTCCCGAATCGCAAGATCGCGAAAAGCTGAAATATAAACGGCGCGTCATTTTAGATAAATAAAAAATTGAGTTAAACGCTACAAAAATACACGTTGCACGAGAACAATATCGTAATTATATCAAAAAATTATTGTTGCAACATTTTGCTGCAACGTTATGACGTCTTTAGCTCCGTTTTGAAATGTTAAAAACAAAACCGTTAAAAAAACTGTTGAATAAATAATGCTAAAAAAAGAGGGAGAGAGAAAGAGAGAAGTAAAAATTTACAAAATTTCCGGTAATATAAATAAATTATAATAATTATTTCCTGTTGCGTAAAGGTGGATACATGTGATGTTATAAATCGAAGTAGGTAAAAATATCTCGCATCAATTAAAAGTTAAATGATGACTTTCTATTTATCCGGGACAATTTTGCAACGCATGATTATATCATGCTTCCTGTCCAAGACAAATATTCCTGCAAGTTAATTCACGAGCGTCTGATATTGAAATGACAAACAACTGTTAATTTGCACCGTCTTACATTCTCAAAGTTTATCCGCATCCGAATGATCTTCGGCAAATGTCAAAGCACATAACGATGTGACATTTCGATAGAATTTATATATGTACTGGAATGATACGTACCGACGCTAAACTGGTTACGAGCCCTAATAGAATCGAGATTTATTCGACTGTACAATCATTAATCGCAGTCTAACGAGAGAGCGGCACGTGTAATCCGCGTTACATATCGATTATATGGCCGTAGGGCAGAAAAACAGAATAATTATATATGTTAATGATAAGTTGATAAGTATATAGTGCACGATTTTAATACGATTACCCCGATAATTACTGGGTTTTAATATGATTATTGCTTGATAATTAGTTCGATAATTGCAAAAGCTTGATTTAGTTATGAGGTAAAGAATGAATTTTCAATAAGAGAATTCGTAATAACTACACACTAATCGTATTAAAGTCATACAATATGTAATTATTAACGATCGTTCTGTTTTTCGAAAGGCCTTACGGTCGAACTTTAATATCGAGATTGATGTATCCTTTTTCGTTAGAAATGAAGCTATAATCGTCTCGACTATATTTTAATCAACTCTTGAGAAGGTTTGTATAACCGGTCGACACGTGGAAATGCCGTACGAATTAATAACGAGATTTACCGGTTCTCCAACCGGAAAGACAACTTCGTAACTTTCAACTGAAGGATTAGACATCCAAGGAGACAGATAGCCGGAAATTTTGACTTAAGCCAGCAAAACATATTTTTTCTAAAAGCACTCGTATTACGTAAAACCTATGCTGCGCAGTTGAATTTCTAAAATTTTCTACATACGATTAAAGATCAAAGTTATTACGTGTCTTACGAAATATTGACAGCAAAAATACTAATTAATTCGAATTAATTGTGCGAAATAAAATTATTGCTATTATAATCGTGGGTAATATCGTATTTCGCGAGATCATAACTTTAGATTAACAGAACGGTCTACTAAATATACACTAAATACACACTAAAGGTTCTCGTCTCTATTCTTCCACGAAAAGTTTTCATTTGCCGAATTTATTGCGACGACGACCTTGTCGACGGTCCCGTTTATTGTTTCTTTTCGTTCTTTTGATCCGCGCGCGATATTGACGTAAAATCCCATCGCGTCCGAGAATTCCGCGATGTTTCTGGCTTTCATCTCCGTCCGGCCATGGATATCTGTACCGTGCTATATCGCTCGAATCGCGGCGTCACACTATACGCCTGGCTACGGTTTCGGAAAATTCTGAAATGGCATTCTCGTTGCACGTACCCGCGCTGATCGAACTTTTATTTACAGTATTCGTGATTTTACGGCGGCATTAGTGTGCACAACGCAAACAATGTAGCGACACAGTGAGAAAGAAAGAAATGTAAAGGAAAGGAAAAGAGAAAAAGAAGGAGAGAGATTAGACCGGATTACACATAAATCTCGCGGATTAAAAAGATTACGGGAGCGCAAGCTTTGCGATCGGCAATTAAAATGCTTCGCGCAAAGCTTACGCTACTTCACCGTGCCAAATCTATATTAACTGTGGATATTCACAGAACTTTCATCATTTCGGTATCACGAGTCTCGACATTTTGTTCTCTTGGAAAAAAAAACAACCGTATGTTTGTCGCGTTATTTCAACGTGGGCGCGAGATGAGATTCAAGCGCTGAATATATATCCGAGTTAATTCATTATATATAGAAAATCCCTGAGGTAAATTCCCCCTCGCCTTCCCTCCTCTCTCTGGATGATATTAGAGGATTCGCCAGGTAATAGTGAAGAGTAATGATTGTTTTTAATGTCAAGGTATTACCAGTCACGGAGCGGCAAAGCTTAATTGGTCTTGGCGAACTGAAACTCCAACATAATGACGTAGAAGTTTATCATCCCATATCCCATTTTTCATTCTAATTTACGCGAACGTTTAATAAAGAATTTTTTTTTAAGGAATTTAATTTTGTTACGTTCGTACCAGCTCGGAATTTATTAATTTTCGTATTTCGTTGAATTACTTCCCCGATGCCGTATCATCCCGCGCTTGTATTCCCCTTTCCTTCTTTATATTTGATTGCGAGCTTATCTCTTTGTCGGCGATGAATACGTGACGGTCGGCGCGCGCGGATAATACGGTGTAAATTTTCAGAAAGCAGAACATTTACCCTGTGGCATACGATTACGTTGATTACAAGACCGATTGTATTTTAACCGGTGGAAGCATTTGGGCCGAGGTCGCGCGACTTCGATAACCCGAATGGCTTTACGATTAGCGACGCGCATCTTCCACGAAAGAGAAACTGATTTTCGGCGCTTCTACGAAAGTGATATCGCGATCTCAACGTTGTTCACGGTGACCTGAAATGAGATTCGAGGAATGTTTCGAGGTACTCTTGATTATCACGTGTATCAAAATTTTTATTTGCTACTTTTATATTAAAAAATATAATACGCAATTCAAGTCTATGAAGCGATGACGCTTCAGGGAGGAATAACTTCAGCATTCTTTGTATATTCACTTGGAAATTTCACTTCTGGGAAAGTAAACCGTGAAAGGGGCCATCTTTCCATTATGCAAATTGAGGTAAATTTTCTTAATGAAAGAGAGGAAGGAACCGGGTGTATTAAGCGCCGCTATTCTGCATATTAATCAGATTTCACGTAGAGAGAGAGAGACTGTTGGCGATACGTTCGCCGGAACTATAAATGCGACGCAGACGTGTCCTTAAATGGCTACGTGATTCTGCAGGCTCCCCGAGACCAGAGACCCATTTTTCTACCCACGCAATTATGATTCAATCTTCTAGAATGTCACCTTAATGTCGCTGTGGATACTTTATTTGGCGTGCGAGTTCGTCGCTTCCCACGTTTGTTCGGAAACCAGACTGTTATTGACTTGAAACTTCACGGTCGAAAACCAATCGTGCATTGCTACTCGATAAAAATCGCGGTTTAATGATATTTACAATTGATCCAGTCAAGTCTTCTTCAAACTGGTTCGCTTGCCGCTTCGTTTTTTATCGCCTTCGTTGTCGCGCGAATAATATGCGAGACTATGACGTTGCCCGTGAATAATCAGCTTTGCGTACGACCTCTCGGCGATAACGCAGGACCTCCACTATCTACGTACTTGAAGACACGTCGTATTCTTTCGTTTAACGAATCGCTACAAGGCGCATTCGTGCTCATAATTAATATCTACGCCGCGGTATAACAATTGAATAATGATCACAATCAATCTTTCTCTTTCTTTCTCTCTCTCTCTCTCTCTCTCTCTCTCTCTCTCTCTCTCTCGCCGGTATCACTTCAAAACGAAACATTTAATTTATCGTATATACACAACGCCGTTGTATTATTGTGAATATCATTGAGAATGTTTTACGTAATATGATTTGCAGTTGTTGTCGGATATCGACAAGTGGGGTATCGACATCTTCAGGATAGGCGAGCTTAGCAACAATCGGCCCCTCACCTGCGTGGCGTACACGGCCTTCCAGAATCGAGATCTGCTCAAATCGCTGGCGATACCACCCAAGACCTTCGTTACCTTTATGATGACCCTAGAGGATCATTACGTGAAGGATAATCCCTTCCACAATAGTCTCCATGCAGCTGATGTGACACAATCTACTAACACTCTGCTCAACACGCCCGCACTCGAGGTTTGTATATAATACATGTACTTTTTGCTTATGTAATATCGGTTTCCTCTTTTTTTTTTTTTGAGCTCGGAACTAAATAGCTTGTTCTCACACAGACGATAAGCTTTACAAATATCCCGTTGACGAGTACAAGATACTCGTGCTTTGTAAAAGGAAGAACGGAGGAGTGAAATTCTCTCATGAAAAGAGAAATGTATTCTCTGTGTGATAACGTATCGTAAATGGTATATTTTATTTTATGTTACAGTCCGTGTTCACGCCATTAGAGATTACCGCTGCATTATTCGCGGCTTCCATCCATGATGTAGACCATCCCGGACTCACAAATCAGTTCCTCATTAACTCAAGTAAGTATCGGCGAAATTTATCAAGTTTTCTACTCTGCGTAATCCGTTTCTCTACGCCGCGCTAAATATTTACATTATTAAATAGCACGTTATATTTATCTTATCGAAGAAGAAAGACAGAGGGAAAAGTAACTGCAATCGTTGCTCGTTATTTCTGTGATTATTGCTTTTGTAATGATCAGCAAATTAATGATTCGTTTTTTCCTTCGTTCAGGCTCCGAGCTCGCGCTGATGTACAACGACGAGTCGGTGCTGGAGAATCATCACTTGGCGGTCGCGTTCAAGCTACTGCAGAACGAGGGCTGCGACATATTCGTGAACATGACGAAGAAGCAACGGCAGACGCTGCGGAAGATGGTCATCGACATGGTCCTCTCGACAGACATGTCAAAGCACATGTCGCTGCTGGCTGATTTGAAGACCATGGTGGAGACGAAGAAGGTCGCCGGTTCCGGCGTGCTGCTGCTCGACAACTACACCGATCGTATCCAAGTGCTGGAGAACCTGGTGCACTGCGCCGACCTGTCCAACCCGACGAAACCATTGGCTCTTTATCGACGATGGGTGAGCTTGTTGATGGAGGAATTTTTCCTGCAAGGCGACCGCGAGCGGGAGCAAAACATGGACATCAGTCCGATGTGCGATCGGCACAGCGCGACCATCGAGAAGTCGCAGGTCGGCTTCATCGATTACATCGTGCACCCGCTCTGGGAGACCTGGGCAGATCTGGTGCATCCGGACGCGCAGGATATTCTGGACACCCTCGAGGAGAATCGCGACTGGTACCAGTCGATGATACCGCCATCGCCGCCGTCCGATGATCAACAACAATCAGCGAACGAAAATCAGCAACAACAAGATAGGATACACTTTCAAGTGACGTTGGAGGAGGGCGACGAGACCAGTGAGGCTGTAGAGGGTGGCGACACAGGGTGCGACGATGGTGGCGGCGAGTTCTCCAGCGAGGACCCTGGCGGTGAGACGGAGGAGAACGCCGCGGAGGCTGGGATGTGACGGAGGCTCGCCGGTATTTGCAGGAAGCTCCATGAGAAGGTACAGCAGAGTTGGTGGCGAGTGCGTCAGTGACATTCGCACCTAGCCGCGTCTAGTCGCCGGTCCTTTTGTATCGACCTATGCCACGTCGGCTGGACCACGAGGGAGGGCGGCGATTGAGGTGACAAGGAGGTCGTCTCGATCGAGCGGCAAGAGGCAACGTCCCGACGACGACGCGGGAATTATGGTTCGCGAAGTGCGAAGACGCTTTTTAGGATCGCTACGTTTTCGGCTGGACCGAAACGTGCGACGTGAACGGACGAAGCTGCACGTCTTTTGTCGTCGTCGTCGTCGTCATTTCAGTTTTCGTCTCCGCGTTTCGTCTCATTGAATACTATCAAGCGGGAGGGGCGAATCTCTCTTCACAAAGTACCTGCGCAAATGAAAGCGGCAGCTGCATGTTTGCTATGTCGAGTGGGTGGCAAGATGTTTCTTTTTCTTTTCTTTACACACGCACACACACCGAGGATGATGACGATCGGCGCGCACAGTGATCGTCCACTGATCGTCGTCTCTATCAATTGGTTTAACGACGTTGTGTCGCCGTCGAAGGCTGGAGGGAACCTCTCTTCCAGGAGACACGCAGGATCCTCAATAACATATCAACAGTGTACGATATACTATGGATTCTAACCGATGCGTATTAGCGATACTTCCGAGCAGAGAGATCGATGTCTCTGTCTTCTTCTTGGACATTTCGAGCACCGTGCGAAAATTGTTGACACGTAAAGCCAACGTTTGAAACTTGTACTTGTGTACGGCGAAAGTTTACAAAGAAATTTGTTTCTAATTCCTGCGTTACACTATAATGTCGCGATCAATAATGTAAGTTTAATAATGCGTTGCGTTCTCGTGATTTAATTTCGCGAATGATCGAAACGTTTCGCCAATAGTTGATACTTAAAATTATATCCGCGATATGGATCGGATCGAGCTTAATTTATAACGTCCGTTATCGAAAGGAATAAACAAAACAATTGAAATCAGAAAACAATTAAACGAAAAGATACTCAGTTGCAGCTAGGCACGTTCTATCCTTTTAGTTCTTCGACGGTTATTCGATAGTCACCTACTTATCGGTAGAAAAAGGGAATACCTGTCTTTAATCGTAAGATTTTGTCATGTTCGCTTTGTAGACGTAGACAAGTTGGTAAGTGAATTGTTCGTAATCGAAAAACGAGAATCCAGAAGTAGCCGCGTGTCCGTAAAGGAAATGCTAGGAAGTGCAAACACGTAGAGTATTACCCGCCGTCTGTATGATTTAAAGCGAAAGGACGTCCGCTTCTTTCTCCCACATCGTGCGATCGGCGGGAGAGCACCGAGCAGCAGAACGGGGAGGGGGGGGGCATCGAGATAAGAGGGTACAATTAATTTTAATACACAACTATGAGAGCTGGCCTTTTAAGTTTGTATTAAAATTAATTGCCAGAGCCGCGAGACGCTTTCTTGCGATATATACGATACACACAAGAGTACACACACACATACACACGTACATACACACGCGCGCACAATACACACAAACGCAATACGTACAATTACAGTACGAGCGAGGATATATATCGATAGATGTTTTTAACCAAAGAATAATATAAGTGATTGTTAAGTCGATTGCCGAGCGTGCCGTTCACCAATACGTCTTCTGACGACGAATAATTCCAGCGACGGTAAACGTATCATCCTGGAAATTTCGCGTGAAATGTCAGAGGGAGAAGTGTCTTCATCACGGATGTCCATGAAACGCTCAAATTTGCAAGTTCGTTCGACGTTCAAGCCACGATCGCAATCCGAATGGACTTTGGAACGCTGGTGAACGCCGAATGTTCGCGCCGCTGTGTTTTTTAATGTTTAAAAGTTATGCCGGCGTTTACGCCGCGAGGATAATTTTTCTTCTTCTCTTAGACTACGAGTCGCATAAAAATCCTTTTAATTTACGGGGGGAGGAAAGCGGAGTAGTCGTCCGTATTGGTGGAATGGCGACAATTTCGCGCCTCGATGATATCAGGGAAACGAATGCAACACGTTTTATTACGCGATCGATGGGCGAGTGTGTCGAGGATCAGCCTAAAAAAAAAAAACAAAACAAAATTAACGTTTCACACTACTATTCTAAGTCGTGAGCTTGCCATCGACTGCGCGAAGTAGGGAAAATAAATTCGAGTCTGATCGTGAACGTGCGCGTAAGCGACCGGTAGCTCGGGCTCACGTAATCGTACATTTCTTAATCACGTTAAGGGAAATTACCTAAATCGCATAACAAAAACAGAAAAAAAATGGAAAAAAAATACTACGGAGAAAGCAAAATCTCTATGTGTGTTGTAGACAATGATCTAGTGAGTGTTTTGGTGCTGGCCACCAAGCTTTAGCGCGTAAGAGAAAAAACTCCGAGGTTCACGCGAGAGTCCGCGACTACATTGTTAAGTCGAGAAAAGGGGGGGGAGTTAACTTAACGAAGTTTTTAGGGCGTAAGCAACGAGGTTATAATAATAATATTAATAATAATTAATGATAATAATCATAACATTAACAGTAATAATAATTATTATAAGCGCGATAAGAAAGATACTGATTTATTAATTAATGTTAACGATAACACTCGCTGCGCGAAATGTAATCGAGATCGCGTTCGCTTCAGCTGTCGGGGCGACTTCGTTGAGTAATGAGTAAAAGAGAAGGAGAAGGAAGGGGAAAAAGGGGAAAGACGATCAAGTGTTATCGATGATGTACCTCTGCACTGACGCCGAGTTTGAAACTTGGCGAAAGTATTCGATTAGACGGCGAATCTTTTAATTATTTAGCGCGAATGCGTCTTTGATTGTATTTTTGGCATGGACGAGCGGAAACGCACTCGTTCTTTCTGTAAACGTTTTCTCTTGTCGCTCGTCTCGATGGATCTCGCGAGTGTGTGCGCAGGTACAAAGATAAAAAATAAAAGAAACGCCACAAAATACAATTTGTCATACAAATCTTATTGGATCATCGTGATTCGTCACGCTTCTAAAGCATCGTTGCTAGAGCAACGAAATGTCTTCTCTAATATATACAGTCTACCAGTTGCTCGTCAGTGTCCAAAAAAATAAAGTAAAATAAAATAGAGGGAGAAAAAGCCGGGGAGGAAAAACATGCAGAGAATTTGGTCCAATGATGATTTACAAGCATAACAAATCGCGATGATTCAATGAGATGTGTAATAATATTTAATAATAATAGATTGATAATGATGATGAGATGGGGAGAGAAAAATAAAAATACCTGTTTGATTGCTGGACAGTTAAATGAATGTATTAATATCGTGTAATCGTCGTACGAGATATATGTGTAATAAAACATATTTATTGTCGGAAAAATCTTGATTTTTCTTTTTCACAAATCCATTCAAATGACCAACACCATCTTTAAAATCTGTATAGACATAAAAATATTTGACGAACACGTAATACCTGTATATTCATAACTTTTTTTTTAATAAATGATAATATAATTAATGAACATGGGATAACTTTTAATTCAATCGCAATGAATTCTTTTTATATAAAGGAAGAACGGGAGACGATGGAGTAGACTGAAACCACAGGGTCGTCTTAATTATTTGTAAATATATTATTAAGTATAACATCTATAATATAATAATAATGTAATAATGAAAAACCATTTACATTAATAGGTATCATTTACATTAATAGATAATATTGTAATCCAATAGTAAAACACTCAGTTATGTATAGATTCTCGATAGCCTTCAAGCGTGATGAATTTTTAGAGTAGTAGTACCATCAGATCGCGCGTGTTACGGTGTAATTACAGAACATTTTTCCGTCGACTGTCCGTAGGTATTTTTTCCCCCCTCCTATCAATAATACATACAATAGTTTTGTAAGTTGTCGTCGCCGCCTCCCCTAATTTCCTATTTGATGATCCACGCCGCGCGCCCACACGCACATACGCGGGGGATAAAGCCGATATTTCTCAGTGAAAAATGTGTGCCTTTTTACACCTTGTGATTACTCCTAATCTATCGTCTCGTTATTGCGGGTATATTGGGATGCTGGAAATCGTGTGCGGTAGCGGCTGCCTCCGGATTGAAATTCGAACGACAATCAACCGTCGCGAATCCTAAAACGGAAAGAGGGAAGCTTCGACACACGTCCGGATTTATTCGCGCTAATAAAAAGTCCCGCGAGATCGGCCGAACTCCTCCCGACGAGGTATACCTGAGTGCACCGGCTCGAAAACGAAATAACGTCGATAGGAGGAATTCGTCAGAATCCTCGATTCGCCAGGTCAATTCGACGCGTGCTCGTGTATGAATTTATTATAGCGGCGCTCCGTCGTTCACGAAAATCGATTAAAATTACCAAGTTAACTCGCTAAGACTTAGAGACGGTAATAGTCGTTGTGTTCGTGCCCTACAGGTAGTGACGTGTGCGCGTGTTCGATTACACTGTATAAGGAGAGCGGAAAGAGAGAAATCCCCTCCCACGTTTACGTTATAAACATCTGGATTATTTAACCGCTTATTGTTAAGAGTTATCCGCCACTTAGTTCGCCCTCGTGCGCCGGATGACATCGAAATATTCCTCCCAAGTATATTGTACACTTTGCCTTCGTCGTTCTGCAAAAGTTCTCTCTTGAATCTCTTCGCCACTCGTAAGATACAAAAGAAAAGAAACGCAAAGGAACAAAATAGAAAAGAAAAAGATCTGGTAGCTCCTGCGACACGTCCTACGTTTGATTTCGGAAGTTTGAAAACGGGCTACTTCGATGCGAATTCGAATTATTATTACGCGGTGGCGGAGGCAACTTAATTAGCGATTGCGGGTGCACCTACATGGATTATTTTACAAGAACAGAGCTTAATCTCGTCGATGCGAGACTGACGTCGGTCGCACCGGTCAACTTCACAACAATAAAAACATAGTATATATATATTTTTTTTTCTCACAATATAATTTATCTTTAAATATTTCTGTATATTTGTATAACTATTTAACCTTCGATATAAATACCCTGAAATCTACACTCTCGCGATCACTATCGTAAAATTGAATTCACCTCCGGCTCGCTTCTTTTTCTAATCCTTCCTCCTCCAACGTCTTCTTTTTACAGCAAATGTCTCTTTTCGTGCCGACGTGCACGATGCGAGATTGCGCTCAATCGTGTTTGTCTCTCTACATATATTCGAATCCATTAAAGTCTACTATGTACATACAAATAATCTCCCCCGCAGCCCTCGATTCTGGGATGCAACTTAAATGATGGTCCGGCGAAACGTATTATTTCGTGTTTACTGATACCTGCCTGCGAAGCAGTTTGTAGAACAGAATAGCACAAGCTTGCTGTACTGAGGTACTAATAATTGACAGAGAGCACGGAACATAAATGTACATATCGGGGATCACGGGTTGCAAGGAAAAATAAGGCAGTTAGAGCAGCCGGCACTCTGAAATCTTGGATTTCTCTCGTGAAATTTCGTATACGGAACAAATAGAGAAATTAGAGCAATCAACTGTTGAGGACAGAAAACGCGATCTCGTCATATTAAAGATATAATTACAAACAATTGTAGAGAAGAATTTACAAAAGTTATTTTATGCGTATCACACATGGATAAATAATTAAACGCGGTAAGAAGGAATCGAACGCTGATCGAATACTGTCCTTTCGATCGTCGACTATATTCTTATCATTTCGTCGCCTATATTTTATTCGGTTTATCTAATAGTGTACAATTTATAGCCAACATCGAATTGTCGCGTAATATATTTATATTGTTTGCGTATATCTAACTGCCCAAGTAAATGTGTATAATCGATTAATACGCGGTCGAATACCGTTCCTGCCCTCCGTCTTGCGATCAGAGAGCCCTATAATTAAAATATTTCGGATAAAAAATATGTATATCTTGTCGACATGTTGGTTTCTGTTACGAGGATCGTATCAAACGATCGCACTATCGCCGTTTTCGTAACTCTTTTCTTTTTATACAATAACTCTCAACGTTTTAAATTGTATTCAACAAAATCTGATACACGGTCGATTTAAAATTAAATCCGTAATTAATTAGTTTCTCAAAGGTTCATTGTATAATGTTAAGATTTATCTTTATTGGATCATTCCTGAAAAATCACATGAAAGTTCGGAATCTATTTTACTAATTTCAGACTCTTTCAAGGAACATGTCAAATTATTCGTAAAGATTATGGCTAAATTTTACGGAAAAGACCTGAATGTTATTTATCATTAATATCGCATGCAGCCTAATCTACTGCCTATTTTCTCTCCGATTACCGATATGTTGTATTGCAATGATCTTCCATGATCATTTGATAATTGAATCGAATAATATTATTTTCAAATTGCACTTCTTTTCTTATCTTATGTCTTCAATATTTCGATTAGTATCGCGAAGAATCATATTTATGTGAAATAAATAAAAGAGATTAAATTGAATTTTTGTTAAATCAATCGAACACTTATTCGACATTTCTTTTAAATCCGCAAAATTTAATCTTTTAACTATCGTATTCTATTTCGTGAGTCATTAAAATAATCGTTTGTGCCATCATTATTTCATTCTTTCAACCTAATTAAGTTCTTTCGCATTAGAGAAAATGATTGACGGCAGTGATATTTCGTGTTTATCTCAGATTGTTATCATCTCGAGTTCTTGCGCTGCAAGTACATTTTCGTTTCGCGTTACGACTATGACACCCAGAATAGGATCGCACGACCGAGATTTCTCGATCACTTCACAGAAACTCTTGATGGCGTACAGTAGGTATCGACCTCACATTCATCGCACGAGGATTAAAGTTCAATGGCGGATCAGTGTAGTTTTTTTTTTACAGAGTGACTTACATACCTAAACGCTCCCATCTCGATAAATATCTCTCCCGCGCGAGGTGTACAAAAGAAAGCGAGGAATTCTTTAGGAGCAAAGAGTCCGTTCATCTCGTTCGTTATTCTGCCCTTATGGTTCTAACAGCGATAGTAGTAATTACAGTAATAATCGTTCGTATGGTTTCTCTCTTTTTACAGCGGCTCCTCCAACGGCAAAGAGCGATTTCGTGCCACGAAGCTTTTAACGGAAATGCGTATAATTACAGGTTGGACGTGGCAGTTCTCTTATTCTTCTCTAAGTAAGTACATGTATCGCCCGTCGCACTTAGAAGCGTCGAACGCGTCCGGCGAATGTGGCAGCGGCTGCGGAGCTACTTCTAAGTAGTTATAGATCTATCACTTCCTCTCTCTTTCTCTCTTTCTCTCTCTCACTCTCACTCTCACTCTCTCTCTCTCTCGTTCTTTTATTCTCTCTTTTACTCCCTCTCGATCTATGAGCAACACTCATTTCGTATAATATTGGCCCCAGCACCCTTATTATTTTCTTTTATTATTACATCATCTCACGCGACGACTAGTACAAGCGTCAAGAATTTGCATAATATCGAGCGAAATTAGTATTAGATCGTTGACAGAAAATATTTTTTAAATGAGAATTTGTGTGTATGTACATATTCAAAAGAATTTATCAACATTTAGCTGCTATAATATAAGATTAAGGGATGAAATAATCGAAGAATCAAATTAAGTAAAAGTTGAGGAATTACGATTGCACTTTAATGCTGTGTATAAATAGATACATATAAATGGACGTAATAAATAAATGCGCATCTTGCGACAAGACACCGTCTGTAAAAGATAAAAGCACAAATAAGAGCCCGAACGCGTCGCCCCTTATTTCCGGTCACGACCTCGCGAAACCAGCGGCTCTTTTCGCGAAACTCAATAAGTCGTCGTTGGGTTTTCTTCACATCTTCAAAGGCAAACGTACACCGTTATACATACAACAACGCAAATCCACGCCAACTCTACGTACGAAGACATCCGCCACGCAACACGTTCTCGCTTTGACCTTTTTTATCAGAGAGAAACGTAACAAATCCTCCGATGTATGAAGGCAACACAAACGAGGTTCGCTCGAGAGCGATAAATATGACATATTTTTCCGCTGCGATCACGGTTGGGCGTGGTAATTAGAGGATAATTTCCGCAACTGCTTGTATCAATAAAATTTGAATAAGAGGGAGGAATATTTCGCAGCTGTTGCATATAAAAACCAATGCAGTAAAACATTTCTTCTCTTTATTTATAATTTATGAAGAGATACTATTAATAACGATAATAAAAAAATTCTGTAAAAAACGTACGACATTAAAAAAGGCTTGAATTAATTATACATGTATGTATAATATTTTTATACACTTTTTTTGCAATAAGGTAGTTAAGTTTTGACTCTTTCTTCAATAATAACGTTATTTCGAACGATCTCTCGTATAGCGGAACGTGTGTAGGAAGCTCGCGTTTCGTGAACGCATCCGATTTTTATGTACATTCGTAAAGCCTCCCGGCTCTCGCACTCGGCTCTGCCACATTCGCGGGGCTGGCACATGCATTTCTATTATGTATATATACCTTACCCGTTTCCGACTTGTCTATTTTATTTTTCTTAATCACTTTTACCCCCATCCCTGCGTAATGACGCACTCGCGCTCGCGCTCGCACTTACGTCCTAAGATTGATTATTTAGTTTACCACACCGTACCGGAACGTCTCACACATAATCACCGCAAATGCAATATTTCGCAATAAGAGTCTTTGTCCTTTCAACTATATAGCCACCGGTATGTGGCGCGTCTCGGCTCAGTGGCATCACCTCGCGATGTATCGGGCGAGGAGGGCGCCGAGGAGGACGATGTGAAGAAGCGAGCACCCGAGAGACATGGGCACCCGAAGCGCCCACGTGGTGGTCCCCGACGAGGCGTCGCCGCATTGAGCTGGAAACACGCAATCGATATTTTCCTTAATAAATCATAAGAATAAGACACGTGAACAAGGGAATAAGATGCAAGAAGAGATAGAAGTCTAGGACGCCGAATTCGCTAGATCAATAACGCAACTTCAAGTTAAGATAGCTCGGTAAACAAGCTATTTCCAAATCAATTTCTTTAAATTGAGAAGACTTTGCTTACCGAGCGTGGACGCAAAATTACAGTGTCATTTAATAATCATAGTTGAAGAAAGAAAAAAAAGTGGCGACCAAAAGTACCGCAAATAATCTCATACAAAGCGAAACTACGGCGAGTGGAGTCGCGCGTGTCACACATCCGGTATTAACAATGCTCACCGTACGACGTGAGGTTCACCTGCCACGAGACTGGATAGCGATGAGAGGCCCTCGGACAGGAAGCGAGATGGCCCGTCACCGAGAGTTCACGACTTCCTGTCGTCGCGGCGGACGCGCTGTAAACGAGGCAGTAACGCCCGACGTCGGTGCTAGCCACCAAGTAAGCGGTGTCGTTCTCCACCCAAGTTCCGTGGCATAAGTACTCTGGAAAACGAGACAGCATCGGCTGTGAGCAGAGCGAGATAGAAAGAGAAAGAAAGAGAAAGGAAAGAAATGGGCAGCGTGTTGTTCCGCGAGTTATTCTCCGCGCGTCTAAAAAGCACCGCGCGCAAAGTCGCATTAAACTTCTCGATTTCTTAAAGTACTGCGAAAGCAGAGCGAGATTATGGGCGCCCGTATAACTTCGCGCCCATAGTATATAGGAAAAGTTTTTTTTTCTTTTTCAAGACCGTTTAAAGAACCGACGACAATAACATGCTACGCCACACAAAGCAAATTTGACGGAGCAGATGGAAAAAGGCCATAAACTCGTTAATGAGACGCGGTATTATCTTCGTCGCTGCTCAAGCTTGTTCTCCGACTCTAAAAAGGGCATCTGTTTTGTACCGTGGATATAACAAAAGAAGGAAAATTAGTTCGTGTAGCAGGAAATTTTCTAAGTCGTTGAAAATTATAGCAGATCATTAAGGAAGTACGTGAAGTAGAAATATGGAATGGTGTTAGTCATGAGTTATTGAGTTACATTAACATTCTTATTTTTAATTATAGTTACGAAAATTAATTGTCTCATCAAAACGTATACTATTGGATTTATCGCTCATAAATTTTCATAATTTCGCTATCGCGTGGACGAGATAACCGTAATCCCTCAACCATTCAATTAACGTATCCATGAAGGGTGGGGGAGGGGAGGGGAGATGCGATTCGTTCGTCCGGGGAAGCTACTTTTATGTCATCATTTTTACGGCACTTGCTCCTCCGCCTTCCGGCCGTAACAATGCGCGCGAGAACGGAAGAGGAATAAACGAGGGCCGTAAATCCTTCCGACACATCGATATCAGTGACGTTTCGAGCGACGATACCCGATCGTACTTGCGAGATAGTAAGATGAGAATTTACTGCGGTCGCCCCCGACAGCTCGTGACTTCGCGTAAAGAGGAAACGCGAAACCGCGCATCGTGTTCGACGACGGGCAGTGGCACCTATCAACGGTAAAAACTAAACGCGTTAAGCGTTGACATTGATGTATCAGAATAAATGTACAATTTTTTTTTACCTGTTGTTCACCCGGATTCACGAACGCGACGCGGCTTGGGATAAATTAACGATCGATCATCGTACGCCTAATCTGATGAAACGATTCGATAGATGTATTAAAGCGATCGAGTAATTTTATTCTTCGAGAAACGGTAAAACGGTTTATCTTACTTTGTGCCGTAAACTTCTCCCGGAAAACGCCGATTCGGAAAACGCAAACGCACGCGAATTCTAAAAGTAAATCAGCGTTTGGTAACAAAGACCCCGAAACGCGGCTCTAAATTCGTCGGGAATTCAGAGATTAGGGTGCATAATTAGACAAGAAAGTCCGTGAAATTTAGAACACGTGTTGCCATCGTTTTCCTGCCTGACGAATTCGGATTCCGACGCGAAACGAGAGAGAGAGACTCGGTATGGTACGATAACAACACGATTAACGATCGCGCTCGGGAAGTCACGATGACGTCGTTCTATATAAGCCGCGAACCGAGCGCGCACCGAGCGCGCACCGAGCGCGCTGTTTATACGAAATCTTAATGGCCATTCTGCCTTCTCATCGCCGTTGTCCTCGTCTTCATCGTCGCTGGTATCTGTGTCTCGGAATACAATCCCGTGTCGACAGCCGCGAGGCACGGGTCTCGAGTGTCTAAATCCTCGGTTGTGTCAACATGTCCCGGTAACTCGCGCCGCTAAAATAATTCCCGGCTACGAAACGCTCTCTCTTGCTCGGTAGTTCTGTAACGTATCAATGCTCTCGCGGATTACACATAGAAACACCACCGACTTCGCACGCGCTGCGCATTCGTATCGTTTGCTTTTCACAAGGGATTTAACCCGCCTTTTATCTTCTCGACGATCTAGCTAATCTGAAAATCGCCTTAAATTACTTTGGGATCACTTTGTTATTATTATTATCATTGTTGTCGAGCTAAACACGCAGGTTACACACTGACGTTGATAAAATAGGAGAATTTGATACCATAGAGTTGTTTTGATTGATTTTGTACGAATGCGTAAATGGATATATCCCGTCGAAATTAATGGATCTCTGTAATAATAACGCTCGATGTATGTATATAATTTATTATCAGTCGAATTAGTTTGATTGTGCAGACGTAGCAAGGGAAAAAGTCCTGGTCAACCGACAACGCGCGACGTGTCAATTTTTATGTATGGAGTCAAACGAAGTGCACAAAGTTAGCGCGGTCGTAAGCAAGCGCTATACTTCGGCAACCGTGACGCCTGCTGCCTTTCCGCAAACTAACTATCACCACTTGTGATAACTTTGCGCGAACTAGGACGGGAGACGAGAGGGAGGTGCGGGTAATCCGATAAGATGTTCCGGGCGAACGTGCTCCAACCCATGTCGAGTCTTCTCCCTCTCCCTCCTTCTCCTCTCTCTTGAACATCCCGGACGCTGAACATTCTACTGAACCACGAAGCTGCTCCGAATATGTCGAAGACAATGAACGACGATGACTGCCTCGAGTTTTTCGAGCCGTTCACATTGTCCCCGGAAGCTTCTTTTTGAAAATACGTTATATAGTTTATAGAACCGCAGATATAGAAAAGAAGTCAAAAAGATTTAAAGATGACGATAACGACGACGATTATGTCCGTTAACCATGCCGACCCACGTCACACGTCGAGAATCTGTCGAAGTTTGCGAGCGCTTTCAAAGCTCGTCGGTTGTCGTGAATGGAATCTTCTTGTCGCTTATCGGACAATCTCTTTGATTAACTTCCCTTAGTTAAGTGAAATCGCACGGGGTACAAAAAGAATCTTCGTAGCGCACAAATGCCCTCGTACGAAATAAGTCGCTAGAAATCGCGATTAAACTATAATATACAGATAAGATAATAAACTAATTTTAGGACAAAAAAAAATATTTCTAGCTATCTTTTCAACTATTTGTTCAAATGGTAGAATTATTATTTCATATAAGACTGAGAATTGAAAGCTCTCGCCGAGTTATCTTTTTTGTGGTGCAAATAACGAAATAATATAAATAATAAAATTGTATCTCTCATTAAATTTTATGTGCACCATCGTTCTCAGACACTAGGAAGTATTCTAAAGCTGAAATAACGCGTTCACGAGAAGCAGATGGGATAATCCTTACCGGATAACGCCTCGTCGCTGCAAGACGTGGCGAACTCCATGCGATCGGGTGTCCTGCAACCGATGTCCAGTCTACGTACACTACCGTGGTGGCACTGGCTTGGGAACGCTGTCGAGGGCACTCTCACGTCGTGCACCTCCGCTGCGTTAGCAACGTTCTGCTCGCCGTCGACGGTCAATACGCTCTCAACATTGTCGGCGTTCGGTGGCCGAAACAACGATACGATATTGTAGCGACCGAGATTGGGGCATTGCCTGGTCATCGGATCGGACGCTGAAAACGAATAAAGATGATTTATTATTTTCGCGTGTCTCGCTATCTTAATCAGATCATGATACAGCAATTCCCATTGGCACGCACTTTTATCAATTTTATTTTTAATAATTGATCAAGCAACATACAAATGGAGCGACAAAATATAAATGGACTGTCTATAAATTTTCTGAAATTTTCTCGCGTGAAGAACAGCCTCCATTAACTTTCACGTGATCCCTCGACAAGCGACAGAAGATCGCTGCTTATATTGTAACTTTTAGCCGAGCAATTTGATACGCGATCGACACGCAGTCGACGCGTTCCGCACGCTAACGTGAACGCGTTCTACTTTGTTCCTAGAGGAAATTAACGCAACACGATCCGCGTCAAGGTAAGAACCCGCTGTTTATTGCGTTCAACGTCAAAACGGCGAGTCTTTCGGGACGTTCAAAAAGTTTGACGCGCGAAAGATTCTTGCTCTTATATTTGCGTCTTTCTTGCGGTTTCATATTCGGTACATCAGCCACTGTCTTGCCAGGACTAAACTTTACATCAGGCTTTCTCAACCAATAACAAGTTTTAAAAAAGATTGAAAAAGCAAACGCATTTGCAAAAGTGTCATTATTGAGTTTATTTAAGTAAACTTCAACATGATTGAAATATTTGTTGTTAAAATTAAGAAAACAAACTGAGATAAGATATAAGATGTGCTGCACGCGCAGTAAAAACATCATTCTATTCAAACTATACTTTGAAATTAATAGACAAATGGACATATAGATGTATATGAGAAATGTCATAGTCTTGTTGAAAAAGATTGGGAAATGCTACTTTTACACGGTGTAACTTTCAGCCGAGCAATCCTCGGCGGTAACACGCTCGTGTATCCGGTGAGTGTGCGCCGCGGCACAAAAGAGAAGACGAGCGCGAATGTCGGCGCGATAAATTCCGCGCCGGCGACGCGGCGGAACGGCTCCGCTCTTCGTCAACGTTGCTGGAATCGGGCTAAGGAGAAACTGAAAGGCGAGCCGACTCTACGAGAGAGACTTTACGACAGATCTCCGGCATATGATCCTTTATGCGCTCATAAACCCGCGCTTCGCGAATTGATTGTTAAACTCCGCCATTCGCGAACTTCTCGCCGAACGCGCTCGTCCGCTTCTCTCTCTCTCTCTCTCTCTTTCTAGCAAGTACATAGGTACTTTCCATCACCGGGTACATGGGTAACAGGCCCCCTCCAAAGTACCTTTCACGTACAGATTCTTGGACAGATTTGAGGTAGATTTATCCTTCGCAATAATGTCGAGGCATCAATCATTCTTGAGCTATAGCATTGAGGATCTAGGAAATTTCGCGAAACAGCCCTCGGGGCAAAGATAGATAACGAAACTTTTATTCCTCGTTTAATTTTAAGCAGACTTTTTACTTTAAAAGACTCTTAAGAGTTCAGGCTTAGTTGCAAAAATATTTAAAATCGAATGTTGGAAGATTACTAGAACTTTCATCGAGCTCTCGCGGGCGAAAAATTGGCTCCGAATTGATCGAGGGACCTGCGGATGAAGCAAAATAACGGAATTTAGAATGCTTTCTATACGCGGAGCTTGTCCGCTCGAAACGCACGTGAATCCATATGTCAGGGCTAGGGAAGAACCCGTAGAAAGTCGAGACAAATCACGCGCCCGAGTGTATATGCATTTGAGAGAATCGTCCGTGAGACCGCCGTACATCCCGACGTCGCCGGACTCTCACGGATCGATGTCTGGAATTGGCTTTAGAAGCTAAACAGAGCGCTCTTTCGTTAGACCACGAATCACGTTTTATTCGGAAACTCCGAAGCAGAGTATCGGATGGCTGGCGAATCAGCAGAGCTCGTGCGAGTTGCGATGTAACGTACGCGTTTGCAAAGAGTATATACGATGTGATATATTCTCATCGATAGAGTACAATTCTCTAGATGAAAAATCCCAGGATGAACAAATGCGTCAGTACGAGACCAATACTATTTAAAGCAACGATAGAACATTCATAAATACTTGGTCGGGCGAAACATTTCGAGTTCTCTCTCTGTTTTGCGCACCGCTCTGTCTTGACTCGCTTATCTCCTGTCAGAGTAACTCGATAAGATCGAGACAAACCAGGGGACGCGGCCAATGAATCGGAAGAAAAACGAAGAGCTCTATCGGGGGGCTTCGAATTGGCACGAAAGCACCGGGAGGCCCGGAAATCACCTTCGAGCAAACGTTCCTGATTCCGGTTTCCGGCCGCAACGCGGGCGCGGTCGAATTTCCAATCTACTTAATCTTGGCTTACGGCAAGAAAGAAATGGGCATATATATTTTACGATCCCGTTACATTGGCACCTCTCTCTCTCTCTCTCTCCCTCCCTCTCCCTCTCCCTCTCTCTCTCGCTCGCTCGCGGTAATGGATCTCCCGCGAATCGTGAAGAAATTTCACGCCCGCGGAATGCTCGAACATGTTTTATTTTACGTGCACTTTAACGCGCTTCCGTTCGGAGCGAAAGCAACGTCGAGGTGAATAGAAAATTAAGAAGCCGCAAATATTAATCGAACGATAGTGTAGCTGACTCGCTTTAAAAGGAGAGCGAAAGAGAGCGAGCGAGCGAGTGAGAGAGAGAGAAAGAGAGGGGAGGGGGAGAGGTGGGGAGAGAGAACTGCCCTTTGATAACTTCCAAAAGAAACTGCAAGTTAATTTGCGAACAGCCTCATCGGTCGCAATATCGGCAAATTAATTTACCCTCGATTGATTACGGTTGTAATACCGACAAAGCAAAAATGCCGGGATGCATTAACGGCGGGACCGGTCGCGTTTAACTGCGTTAATTGAAACTGCAGTAACAAACATATAACACGATCTGTCAACTGAGCACTGTTAAGCGTAATCAAATTTGCGTATATTACATTTGCCGGGGCTCGGAAAGTTGACACCCCGCATTAAAGCCCAATTAGTTACTTTACAGCAGCGACGTGATATTGCGACGACAATGCGTAATTCGATTAGGAGATCAGAATTTACTTACTGATGAACGTCGTGTACGGCATCGTGTGCGAGTTGAACGTGCTCGAGTTGCATATATCGTCGGGCTGCTGGCCCCATTCCGACAGTTGCATCTCTATTACGTGCTCGTCCCTCCTGTGGAACATGACGCACACGTATCCGTTCTTGCTGAAAAGGAGACGTACAAAAGCGTTAGATAACGAAAGAATCGAAAACGAGGTCGTGAAAGTTGAATTTTAAAAACTAGGAGAATTGTTTAAACTCCGAATGCACCGTGACAAAGTAAATTTTTTAAAACTGAGACTATTTTATCTCGCTAGGATTGTTGGAATCAGTAAGAAAGAGATCACGGAGAGAAGAGGGGGGGGATGTCTCAGTGTGTGAATAACGCCATTTAAGTCCGTCCCTTTAGGCTGTAAAAATAAGGTCTCCCGCGGACAAATAAAAATTTAGATCTGAAAGGATTAGGCGCGCGAGATACGGTTAATAGTCGGTCCAGCGGACCGTTAAGGCTGATCTCGGCAAGACGGGAGCACGATGCGCCCTTCCTGCCCAGAATGGCGGCGGTAGCGGCGACTAGGACGGAAAAAAAACAGGGGAGAACACCCTAAATCTCTTCTCCCATGCGGGATTAAGATTTTATTTTATCAGAACCTTTCTTAACGGCCGAACGTTAAGTTTAACGCAATTCTTTTACGGCCGACCGCCTTTACGGCGGAATCTGAAAACTCGACTGCCTCATGCGCGCCATGTATCTATACGTACGTATAAGACACGCCGCGTATATAAGTTCATATCTGTATACACCCCGGCCGACCCCCGGCGATATACGTTTACACTGTAACCCCGTGGAGCACCGCGTCCCGTCGTAAGCCGTTGCGCGAGCCGGAAACGACGATCTCGACATATATTTGTCTTACGAGTTCTCCGCCCCGTGAAGAGGGATATAAAGTTTATATTACTTCTCGATGGCTCGCCTCTCGCGAAACTAGTTTCCGCGTCCGGGGATTTCGCGGGCGGCATTACGGACGAATTTTTTGCTGGATTCAATTTAATTGCGCTTGTTCCGGCGCTTGTCAAGGACCGCGACGCAAGAAAGGAACGAACGTGCGTTCCGCCCTCGCGGTGGAATACATAAAGCTCGCGCGCGCCCGCGTAGGAAAATTATCGTTTAATCGTATAAAAGAGAAAATACGCGATAGCTTTCAGATATTCCATAAGCACCGATTCATTTCTCTCCGGGCGAGCTATCCTGAAAACTCGAGCGAATTTGTAAGTCACGGAGGCTTTTGATAGTCGAATTTAAGGCGCAGTTATAGACTTTTACGAACCGTATCGTCTCGACTAACGTGTCGTAAATAACAAACATACAACCGTAATAAAGTTTAAACCATGAGATTTTATTTGCGACATTCCTGTATTGTCATGGCCACAATTTTATTCTTGTTAAAATTGTTTAAATTGTCACGCGAGACGCGTAAATCTGTTCCCGGAGATGACTGAAATAACAGGGTGCATTTTTCAAGATAGTGATACTAGCTAGTGATCAACCAATCTAAATCGAGATCGGTTGATACAAGAACCGGGTCAGAGTGTTAAAAGTTTTATGAAGTCGCTATTTCAGTACGCCAAAGTGTGGAAAAAAAATAAACAAATGGTACAAGAGATAGTAAGGAAAATGATAATCCTCCTTAAATATTCAGCCGTGCTTTTAGACCGCGTCGAGCGTTACGTTATTTTTACCAGCGGAAAGTATATGCTCGCGCAAACGTCAAAATTTCATTATTCGCCGCGAACCATCATTTGCAGGCATGCGGGGACGAGTGGTCTTTTTACGAAAAAATATCCCCCGTAGCCGAGCTGTGTGCGCATTCGGTCGTATAAAAGCATTGTAATAAAACGTGACGAACGTCAGGGGGAGACTTCGTGGAAACCGACACTCGTCTGCGATATGATTGATCGATGTCAGTTTTCCGGGCGAATCACGATACGGTACGATCCACCAACAGCCGGCCACCCTCGCCGATATCCGTACCGCGTGTGTAAAAACATAAATGTATATCGGAAGACGGGGGCGTTAAACAGCTCATGGCCTGACTTTGGAACGCGAAATGAAAGGCGTCGCGAGCGCGGGAAGTCAGCGATTAGAATAACACAGATAGAGTAAAAATATAAAGAAATAGATATAGAAAAGAATAAGGAAAAATATTTAACGCGGAAAAAATTAAAACAATTATCTAAAAGCATATTTCTATCGTTATCTTCACTTAGCGAAAGCCATTTTAAAATATCAGGATAATGAGAGAAAGAAAAAGAAAAGATTCGTAGAAATGATATTTAAATTTCAATGTGTAAAAAAGCGTGGTTCTCGAACGTGTTTGTTTCATCAAATAGTTAAAGCACTATCAAATTGTTGCGGAAAAAGATAAAACGACATATATATCACGCAGGATATGCGATAGACGAAAATACTACAATATCTTGACCAAATATCGACAGTTAACGATACTCAATCACTATGCAATCGAATAAGTAAAAAATCGCTTTCAACCTGACTGATGGTGATCGTATGTCAACGTATTCGAGATGCGCGCGGTGACCGGATGTTCGAAAATATTTGCCGAAGAATATAGAGACATAACGTATAAAAACGGAGCGTAGATCTGTCGTTGCAGCTGTTACCCTCCGAATTAAAACAAAATGTAAAAATATTGATCGATTGCACCGCGGATCGACGGCAGTTTCGCAATTATCTGGGCAAGGCCCATGCGAAGTAAACAATCGCCATAATATCATCTTCGAAGAATGATGAGGTAATTGAGGGCGTCGCACTGATTATGAATAAAAAACACATAACAGCAGAAGTTTCGAAATTGCACCTTAGGGAATTCTCTTAAAAAGCGCCCGTGCAATAACACATAATGTAATATGCATCGCGGCATTGTCCGCTGCTGTGGCTTGAAAATCTGCCAGTGATCAAAATATCCGCATTATTACGCTGCTTTAAAAAAAAAAGTAAAATAGTTCTCTTTCCGCGAGTTCTTTAACGGAACTTTTCCTTCGAAAACAATTCGCGACTGACCGACTGACGCAGATTCTTATCTTCCATCACATGCCTGCGTTAATTGTAAAATTGATAACGTTGTTGGAACATATACACAGCGTATCGATAATCGCGGTGTTCCTCGACAAAAGTTTAGGTCTCTTTAACAGAAATTTTCTATTCTAGATCACACGGTTCACGAGATATTTTCGGAAATTCTCGACGGCAAAGCGAGTAGCCAAACCCGATGCGATAATGCATCGGCGGCGGCGCGGGCGGCGTGATAACGTAAAGAGCGGCAACTTAATTAATTAACTTATGCAGCGCGCAGCCGTTTATATTTGGTTTCTGGCGTGCATCCGGGAACGCCCCGAACCGCCGTTATCGTTCCCCAGCGTGCAGTGGCGTCTTCTTACGAGATCGTGTGCCATCTTCCGTTTCTCTTTCGCCCAGCCCCGCGCTGCGCGCTCACCCTTTCCCGCTCTCGGCGCGCAACGGCCGAATTCCCTGTTCTTCTTCTCAGGAAGTTCTTTCGCACTTCATTGATGATCGCGCCGTAACGTTGATGCCTTAATTAAAATTTTCCCTAATTCAGCGATAATTCGTAATCCGAGGGGCTATTGGTGCCGCGCGCCGCTAATTAAACGCAAATAACTACTGCATATGAATATTTAATCCTGAGAAACGGCACTATTAAAATAGTACTAATTATTGTGAATGTAAGCAATTTATGCTCCGTCGACCATCTGCAATGTAATTCCACCCTCCTCCACACACGTTTAATTACGCCGTTCGTTGTCGATTAAAAATATATCGTCGAAGCTACAATGTTTATCCGCAACAAAATATTCCTTTGACATATGACCTATTGCAACCATCGACGGCGATATATGACGCTCGGGTGACATTGATTTAAAACTTTTCCGTGCTCGACGTGTCAATGGCCGGGTGCACCAGAGGCCATTACCACCGTCGCCACTTACTACAGTGTCCCAAATCGAGGAGGACATTTTTCATAGTCGACTTTTCAATCTAATTTATATTTGCTCGTCAGACCATTCATTCGGCCGTGGCGCGCGCGCGCGCTCATCCGAGCAATTTCACGCTCGTCTTTCCCGGCGGAAAGAAAGCACTCCCCTCTCCTCCTTCTCCCCTCGTCGTGCCCGAGACAATTCCGCGGATCCGAGATATAGGTCGTCCTCGTCAGCGAGCATTTCAAAGATCAAGCGTCGGGAAGGCGATATCCAGGGTCGATTCCGCGTAGTAGAGGTATACCTTTGACCACCGTAGGGACCACCTACGAACAGCGACGAGACTGGTACCGATCGTTGTGCTGTTTCTCTCGTTTTCCTCCATTCTCTTCTTCCTCGTCTTCCTCGGGGCTTTTTCTCCTTCCGCTTCTTCTTCGATTTCATTCCGTCCGCTGAGTACCACCGTGATGAAAGCGCATCAGCGTCGCGGCGTTCTCTCGAGCGTGCGGCAAGCGATATCGCGTGTCTTCCCGTAGAACTCCCGCAATACCGCGGTGTCGAAAATTCAAGGAAATGCAGCTGTTCCGCCATCGCGGATGCGGATGTTATTCTTTTACGAAGCTAATCATCTTCTCCGTTGAAGATGGAGGTTAAAAGGGGATCTTGGGTTTGTATAAATTAAACCGGCAGTAAAAACACTCGCTTCCGCGTCCCGTTTCCCTTTTATATTTTAACTAGACAGTAAAAACATTCCCGTACCATTTTCGATTCTGCGAAACACATTGCGAAACGAGCGTGCTAAAAACGAATTTATAAAATAGCTTTCACTTAACAAAAATACAACGTATACGGCCAAATACGAATAAGGAAACTGTTTCCAACAGTTTCCACGCGGCGGTGGTGTATAGCGTTGTTTCAACAAACAGCCACTTGAATAATACAGTTCCACCGTGTCGAGAACAGTAAAATGCAAGTGGGATATCGCAGTACTGTATTCCGACGAAGGAGTATTTTGATGTCGTTTTCAGATGAAAATGTTGCGTGTATATACACGTAACGCGAGTATTGACGAAGCTTCACCCGTGACAGAACAGTTACGTACCTATTTATTGGGAAATACATGAACCGGAAACGTTATATCTCCCTGTACAGAATATTTTGAAATTCCTGTAACTTTTGACTTATTGTTAGTATCATGTATAGTGGCATGTCCACGTGCACGCAGGCATGCACACACACTTCGAATCTCTATTATTGTAAAGGATATGTCGCGAAAATTTTTTAATAAAAAACAGATAGAACCCGATAAAAAATGTTTTCTGTTATTTCGATTCAACCATTGTATATGTATTTGTTATAAGAGTGAACACCGAATCATTTTGCAATCTCGCTGAAATGGACAAGCCTCAAAGCTATTTTGCAATCATGCGAGTTACGTTCTATGACGATGGATATTGTGGATTCATGTACGCCGCAGGTGTTTGCCATAGACAATCTGTTTAGTTGTAAATTAAGATTGGTGTTTGTACCGGATTCGGCTATTTGCAGAATAGACGTGGCCCACTTGCCGATAAAACCAGACGGGAATTAATTTTAACCGTATGAAAATAGTTGTTGATTTACAGCGTTGATATTCGGGACAGCGAGATACGCGCTCGCGTTCAGCGAATATACATATATAGGAATTATTTTATTTACGCGACCCGCTTATCGTCGCCCAACGTTGCCCAATCTTCGGTGACGTAACATTTCGCGATTTTCAACAAAGTAATTTCTGCAGGAGCGCGTTACCACCGGCTTGCGTATATGTTCCCTCCAGTTTGTTTGCGGCCGCTATTCCTTCGAATGTCCTCGTTTGCTCTCCCAGCCATTCCTCCCGCGCGCTGGCGGAGATTTATTTTACTACTTACAATTAGTTTCAGCCGCCACTTCGTATACTCAGAGACGTAGTGCGACGTGTGCGCGCGGGTCAGCGCGAAGAATACCGCGCAGTTTACCGTGATTTAACTACTCGACCGTATTTCAGACTCTCCATGTTGGAAGAACTGTCTTAAAAACATGCACCTTGCATATCAGTCGGTCCGACACTTTAACGCACGTTGAGTTTCGTAAGAATAACAATCGTATGTTTAATATCCTTTCGACAGATTTTATAAATCCTTATGTTTTAATGTGATCTCTGTCTCTTTCGTGATTATACATAAGATTGATTAAAATTTTCGAATGAAATAAAAAGTAATTGATAATCACTAGCGTATGTATATGAGCATTTAAGAACTATCGAACTTTTTCTTCGATAGCATTTCTTCGACCGCAGGCGCCGGAACAGTGAAGAAAAATAGCGCTTTCAAAAGTTCAGAGAGAGGTCGATAGTTTTTGAATTACAGCCGATTGAAAATTAAAGGCGAGGTGAACTTCGAAAGTGTAAATAGGGAATAAAACCTAGTTCTCAGCGAATTTCAAGGGAACTTTATTTTAACGGCGGTTCAATTTGAGGCTTGATTACCGAGATTTACGAGATTTCCGAAACTATCTCGATACCGTCCGGCGCTGCAGATTCTTTAATTAACTAAGTGTTGATACGTTCTGCATAAGTATACCAAGAAATCGTCAATTATGAATAATTGGAAATTAAAGAGTCTCGATTCATCAGTCTTCTGAATAGCGAGTAAATAATGAAATCATATTCTTGCAAATTAATGGCACTTAAATTGAAGTGCACTTTAATTTAATGCAATTTTAATGGGTTATTACTTGTAAAGGCATATTTAATATTTTTAATTAACGCTGTAGAAAAAATGTGACATTCACAATCCTATATTTTTAGTTATTTATAATCGAATCTATTAGAACATGCTTTTTTCTATCAGTTTGTAGTTTCTAATATTGTAGTCTCTTACCCTTTTTACGAACAATCAAATTAAAATCGATCTCAGAGAACAACTGAATGAATTCGTGGTTAAGGTTTGTCTTTCAGCTTAGTGGAATGCTATCGACTACGGCTCGATCGTCGATTTGGCAGCGCGTATACACGATAATTTTCCACCGTCTTGTGCGCCGATTCGAGCGCGAAGGTTCTGCACTTCCGGTTGGTAGGACTCCGGTCAACGAGCAATTTTCCGGCCGATTGGTCGACGAAACGTCGAACTTGCTGCAAGTCGATCTCCGCCGACAGCAAGAGACACTCTACTTGTTTACTTCATGCCGGTGGGGGAGATTCTCTACACGCACATCTTCCCTTCCTTAATTTCGTGTGGAAGATCTCACTGCTCGAATATCGTCAATTAACATTATATATCTATTTAATACATACATATAAAAGATAGCGTCTCAAACTTTTTATTATATTTTTGAATCACATATTTTTTATATTTAAATAATATAATTTTAAATAATTACTATAATTGGCTCATAATGTAAAGTTTGACTGGTCTTTTGAATATTAAATTGCGTATTAAGATAAATATACGCATGAAGGGATTCAACTCCTCATGGAGATCGATTTTATTGTTTACTTCGAGTCAAAGGTAGTCTGGACTCTTGTATGCTGTAGTTACCCTCCACCATCGCCAGGATATAGACATCGTTTACCAATTAGTACGTCTGGTAAATTTCCGACTTGATCGCGGCGTTGAGGGTACCTTGCGCGCGTTACACCCATTTAATTAGACGAAATCATAAACGCACGATACTAAACAAATGTCGGTACGAGCGCGCGAGCGCTAGGGAATATGAGCATGATGAAGTTTGATTATTATTTGTCCGTGCGCGTATAAATTCTAATCAACGTATATCATAGTTATATCAGCGAGAATGTCGAGTAAATTACGGCGACCACGCCGCATAACTCGAAGTTCGCATTCGGAAGTTAAAACCGCATTCGACCGTGCATAGTATTCTAATAAATACAGGTACGCCCTCGCCTTTTCCTCTAGAGATGATCGGAATGATTTTCTGCGGTTTGCCGAAACATTCGAAACATGCGTGCGCGCTCGTCGAATAGTAACTGAAATATTTTAACGGAGAGAGAGATAGTTTATAAACGGCCAAATATTTCAATCATATATAAATTACATTTCCCGGAAACGTGGAAAATTGAAAAAGGTCGCAAACAAACGTAAATTATTAAAACTCTGTTTAAAACACTGTTTGAAATATATTAATACAGATACATGAATTATATAAACCAGGACCATCAAGAGGAAAATTATAAAATGTCTCTAAGGAAAAAAATCGATCACGAGAAGCAGCGAAAGAATCCGTTCGGTTCGGAGAGGAATAAAGTAATTCTGAAATGCACGGTACTACATATGTGCGCGCCGCCAAATACACGGTCTGATCAATGAAGCGACTCGCTGGAAATGAACAAGGCGGCGCTGTATCGGACACGTACGAACAAAAAGAGGAACGACACCGGGGGAAAGGGAGAGGAAAAAAGGCAAGGAAAGGGGGAAGGGAGGAAAAAGGCAGAGCGAAACTGGGATGAGACCGCGTCGTGGCGGGGCTGTATGCGTCTCGTATGTTTATGTGCGCGAGGATCGTGTTTACCCGGGGGGGTTCGTATGCACTTGCATAAGCACCCCGGTGGTACCCGGCGGGGCGTGTACTCGGCGCACCCCCCCCCCCCCCCCCCATCCGCAACTCCACTATTTACGGACGCGAGTAATTCATAACTCGTTTTTTCGTTAAGCCTGTCTTGCTCGGCTTATCTCCTCCTCTCGCCGCTCCTCCCCCCTTTCAACGTTTTCCTCTCTTTTTTCCAATCGGGCACGGTTTGCGTGGGCCTCATAAAAACGAGCTTTGATCGGGTGCGCCGAGCTGGACCGCTATCGTCAACCAGCGCGACCGGCGAAGTGTCGAGCCGAACTGCAGCTGCAGCCACATCAGACACACATACACTGCTATCTCCCTGTGTTGTGTGTGCGCGCGCGAGTGTATTTGTGTATGTCTGTACTCTAAAAGCTCGTTATTAGATCGCGCGCACGTGATCTTTTCTTTTCCCGCGGAATGCTCGCTTGATAAGCGAAGAGCCCTTAACGGGCTCCCCTTTAGCAGCGAAGAAGAGAAAGCCTTTTAGCTCGGATCACAATGGCCGGCCGCGCCGCGAAAATCGTGAGATTGCGAGACGAAAAATGTCTTTTTCTCTCTGCTGGGTAAGGCGATGTTGCACATGTCCGAATGGGTTTTTATATAAATGTTAACGTGTCGGAGAACGAGAGCGGTAACACGGTAACGTTTAACCAACGTTGCAACGTTAAATTCTAAAGAAAAAGATAATTTATCAAACATATATACAACTTGAAATTATTACTATTTTAATGCAGATTTTGATCGCAGGCATATGTGAGATTAACGTGACTAAAAGATCTCGATTTACATACGAAATCGCTCGTCCGGAATTTTTCGCCGGAGAAAAGTGGATTCCGACGTTATTAAAGAATACTCCTTCTGAGTTACTGACTCCCATATTTTCTGAGATATCAACGTACTTCGTAAAGTTCAATATTATACGGTTCGCACGCGGCAGAATTCTTCCCGGGCGCTTTTTGACGCTCTAATCGACTCGCATTTTCCCGCAAGATACTTCTCGCTCGGGATACGACCGCTTCCGCGCAAATATTTCCACGGACCGGCTTTTGAGCAAAGGTCAAACACCAATCGCGTTCCAGGTTTCCGGTTATTAAATCGAGACGGTATCCCGGTAATGCATAGGGTCTCGCTCTGGAATAAAACGAAAACGAGCGTGGTGTAAAAACCCTACGTACGAGGTAAAAAAAATATGGCCATACCGTTCCCCGACGCGACGGTTCGGATATCCCTTTCGCGCGTTTCGGAGCGCGCTCGAATTCCCGTTCGTCTGAAATATTTTACAACGCGGTCGTCGTGGTTACGAGCTGTAAATTCACGAACATCACGGACGATTCGTCGTCGCACGGTCCGGATGTTCGCGTATGACGGATCGCTCGGTATACGATCGTCGACAAAATGACGGAATTCGTCCGGCAGCCGGCTACGTCGTGAGAATAAAGATCGCGCGGACTCTCTCTCATTCCGAAGAACCAATTCCCGAAGAAGCTGCGTAAACGTAAAAAAAAAACGGAACGGGAATGTCGGCAGTCGGCAGTATAGGAAAAGAATTGGATAGAAAAAGAGCGGATATCTGGAACGTAAAACGCGTCGTTTACGTGCTAAAGTGTCGGCGAACGACGACGTCCGCGTTGGATTGGCACAGAAGATCCACAGTGGATTGCATTTACGTTGCACGTATGTAGCCGTCAAGTTTATCGAAGTCATTAATTTGAGTGTCGTCAACACCAGGATGTAACACTCGTTCGACTAAAATTTGGTTTATTCATCATGTCGGAATAATCGATCGACCGAAGGTCGAAGTCGCGCATGTTCCGACAGCGACAAATGATTAATAGGTCGAACGATATATTTTACTCTTCGGTCTGCAAGTGAGTTGAAACGCTGTGTCCATCTTCGAACTGTGACAATGCGGATCAATTGCGAGTAGAACCGAAAAAAAAAGAAAGCTCGTTTCGCATTGAGATACTATTAGAATTTTTATTTAAAAAGTCACACACATTGAAAAGAAATCGTTGATTATACCAGCTATTTGTTCATTATTTCTATAATAATTTATAGAAATTAGTTATTATTTCTATATATGTTTATAGAAGATGAGCAAAATTTCATAACAGGGAAACAGCATGTAAATGCATCTTATGGGATGTGTATCCAATTTAGAATAAACTGAGATAAAATAGACATGTAGTCCACGGTGGACGTGTACCTACTAAACTAAAATGCATTCTACGAATACAATTGAATTACACGACGAACGTATCGCCAGAAAGAAGGCGGTAAATTTGACGTGTCCGACGTCTCGAGCGAGCTTTATAAATGTCGACATGCCAAGGCGGACGGGACCGCGAGAGGGAAGTCGCGATAATATACGTAACAATGTCGAAAGTCGAGAAACGAGGGATCGTAGAAATAGAATCCCCGGGTCGTTCCGTGTCGTGAAATCCGCCGTAGTCGCCGCCACGCCGCGCCGTCGGGCGCGGCTGGGTCGAACGGAACGAAACGCGGAAGTTTTATGCAGTACACGAAGGCATCCAGCTCGATATACAACCGCGATAAGCACGTTTTTCCGATAAGGACGCCTTGCTCTCTCTCCTGTTGCACCGGCGCCGCGGCGCGAAAGTAGCGATCGGGAACGCTTGCCTCAGAATAGTTTCCAGCCTCAGAATAAGTTCCAACGCGTTGTCGGATATAGAAGTGGTCAATACGTCCTCTTGGGACGATTAAGGGATCTCGGTCGCTCACCTGTTTCGTTATCGCGATCTAATTTCGGGATCGTATCGGGCGCGCGCGATATATTTAGATATTTAGATCAGACGACGACGTGTCTGACGCTGAGAATAGCGTTGCAAAATTATACAACAGGATATAAACATTTTCGGGCCTCCTTATATTACGTGTTGCTCGACTTAATTACGGTCGTATTTTCGAAAAGTATTTTCCCACCGTTTTCGTCGCGACATATGTTAATAATGACAATCATAAATTTGATTTTGACGCGACGCGCGATATCGACCCACCTAGATATCGACCGCGACGAGCATAATGGTGCCCGAAATATATATTTTATTTCAGGAATTAATAATAACGATAGCGTGTGTGTAATAATAAAAGGAAGAAAGTGCATACGTTCAAACCTTTTCCTTTTCGATTATAGTCGCGTGTACGGTTTAAGAAGGTAATTGTGTACATAAATTATGATCAAGTGGATCTAGAGTTTAAGTTGTCCCGCGACTGGGCGATTGGGCGATAAATATCGCGAGCTCTATCCGAGACAGGTCGAAAGAGGGTGGGCAGACGAGCCTCTTCATAAGACGCGGCTTTAGAACGGGGGGACGGAATACATAAAGGAGAGAGAAAAAAAATATGAATCTACAATGATTTATCAGAGTTGGTATCGTCCGCTGTCGTTGTATACACGAGACTTCCGTGACAGGAAGCCATTTTTCACGACGTTCACGAAGAATATTACTTGCGCCCGCCTGACGTTTTAATCGATCTGTAAATACTTATCGGCGATGGCGAATGAGATCTGGTTAACTCGATGGACGTATGAAAATAATTACGCGCGGCAGTAAACGAGGAAGATTGAACAAATTGAGCGAAAAAATGTTTAATTCCACATTTCCAGAGATCTGCGTTGGAAGTTAATGCAAAAAGTTAGCGCGCATTGCACGCGAGTCTGACATTAGTTCATGATAATTAAAGCAGCATCCATATAAAATCCAGCGAATATGCGTTGGAAATATATACAAAGGACAAAATCATTATCGATAAATTCGTCGCGTTAAAATTCATCGTCGATAATTTCGGAAAAATTGGACACAAAATACGCGCGGTAGTAACGAAAGAATGACGATAATTCGGACCGCTTTCCAATTGGCGTTTCCCTCGACGTTTCCAAACTCCGCGATATTTCCCGTAATTCCGGCATGTGTATTCAAAATATTCTTTTTTTTTTTCCAACTACAATCTCGTACTCTTTTATAGAGTAGCGGCTCGTTGCACGAACGATTCGTTATTACGTGTGTCCCGGGTGCATCGTTGCGATCAATGCGAGCGCTCCGCTCGAGATGCACATAAATCGTGTGTCGCGTGCATGTAAACACACGGACGGACGAACGGACAGAGCTCGGTCGCTCGTGTATATGCGGAAGTATATTTGCGCTCACACATACACACCTCGCCGCCGCGCCGTCGCGAACCGGAACTACTTGAAACCGTCCGAGCAGGTGCTTCGTAAAAGCCACACATCGGCGTTTTGGCACGGTTTCATTCCGCCGAAAGGATAGGTAAAAGCAGGAAAAAGTCGAGGTGGATCGCTCGTTCGCCGTGAACGGCTGATTTACCGTCGACTTCACGAGATTTATGAGAAACTCGCGCATCTGATGTCGTAATTCCGCCTGTAATCACGTGTCTTATAATTTGCCGGCGTCTAATTCCGTATAAAATACTAACTTGACTTACATCGATAATCTAACTTTAACTTATCACGTTTCATCACACGTGCTTCAAAATTTTAGTCAAGATCGCCGTAAAGATCGATCTCGGCAGCGTCTTAACGTCCGGCATTACGGTCTTCGCGATTTTCTTTCGCTTTCGCTCGTCACGACTTCGTCTGCGCGCGAGCCGGTTCCGAGGAAAGATTCGTGCCCGCCCTCGGTTATCTATGCAATTCCAGCGTGGTCGCGATAAGTGCTCTCAGATTTACAGTTTAATGCACAACCGTCTTGCCCCGCGCTCGCGTTTCGCCCGCCACTCGTCTCTAATTACTCCGGGCCGAGGCTTCGGCCTTAATTGAAATACCGAGTCCCCTTGCTAACGTTCGCCCGAGAGCCTGTCGTGGCGCCGGGCGCCGTTGTGAAGTATCGGTGCAAAATATTCAATCTTGTAACAGTCAGCACGATTACCGCTCTCGAGAGGTTCATTCTTCAACTTGGCGTCCTCGCAAATCGCGATCACGCCAAAGTCAGAAAAGCAAATTATCCGCGCACACTCGACAAATCTTTCTTTTGTCGCTTGACATTACTGTATTATTAAATCAATTACATTATCAATGACATTTCTCCGACAATCGTCGGGAATAATGGCTTCCTTCCAAGTCGCCTTACATGAAAAATATTGATTTCCAACGGCGACGACATCATATCAGCCGACGATATCAAATATCGATCTTAGAGAGATATAAACTTTATCTGCGATTCGTGTCTTCGTCGATCGCGTCATTTCCCTGCAGACGAACCGCTTTCTTCGCGCCCCTTCCGCGCGCATATATCCGTCACAAAAATGAATTCACGAAATCTGCTCCCTGACATATAAAAGAATATCCCCCTCCCCCTCCCCCTTCCTCCTCTCCCGATCCGACCGTCTACGCGGCCTCTTCGTCTTCTCCTCGTCGTAGCAGGGAAACGCGAATCCCGGCGTTTCTCATAAAGTCGCGAGTTGGCGCGTAATCGCGGGTATATTAAAGCGCGAGAAGATCAGCGTGGGGAAGATTCCGCGAAATATAAGGAGAATTCCGCCGACGAACACTCGCACACACCGTATAAGCGCGGTATGACGAGCGTCAAACGAGAATCCGTGCACATCCGCGAGTAGCGTCTCAAAAATGATACGTGCCATGTCCCCGCGAGACCGCGAGGGCGGTAATTTTTTCGCGGTGTTGAGAAGGCGAGCTGTATATAAAAATCATTAGTAATCCGCCGCGGAGGCTAGAAGAACACAGGTGATTTTTAATTAACGCATGCTGCGAAAATTCCGCGAATCCGATCGTTCTTTTTATCTAAAAAGTTCCGCGAAAAAATTCTGTATATCTCATTTATCGGCTTATCTATGCTCGCTCGTCATTTTCGTTTGTCCTAATATTATGCAATAGCACAGCGATGTCTACGAGGCTTCTGCACTTATCATGAATGTATAATGCGATATACATACTCGGCTGATCGTTCCGTGCAAGGCACAGAAATAGCGGTCGATGGATGGGAAGATTGTAGGTTATTTCCCTGGCATAATATTAACAACCGTGTCGTGCGCTTCTTTCTTTGTCCGACAACATTCAGACATTTAGATAATGACGCGGACTGGCGCGTCATCGCGATATCACTTTGACGTAGCGTTCGCGGAAGCGATTAGCTGTAATTTCTATCACTCGATATCGACTCCAAGAATATCTCTCATTAGACCTTCCGATGAAAAGAGGGAAACGTGGACAATCGACGTTCCCGTAGTAATTTCAAACCTTTTTGCCGGAGCGTCGTCGTGTCGTGTAACGTGAACGAGAAAGGCGGTTGGTTTCTTCGCGTATGTCGAGAATTCGGTGTCGAATTCGTTTTGTGTCTCCCTTCGACGTTTCCGCGATGTCGAGTAACGGAAGCGTACGTTCGGTCAGATGAAGGATGACACTGAAACTATGAAAGTCACCGACCTTTCGGAGGAAGGTTTCCGCGGCAAAACCAAGTCCGAGTCGTTCGCGCGAGTTCGCCGAAGAAACGTGAATCGATGAAAACGAGATGAACGACGCGGCGGGCATAAGTCGAGAAGAGAATTACGTTTTTTTTTCTTTTTCTTTTTTTACGCCTCTCTCGTGTCGTGCACTCAATCTCCCGGCTTGCGAGAGTAGTAAACGCTTAATGCCGATGCCCGCCGCGCCGTCTTCCGTATAGTAATTATTCGCCGCGCATCAAACTGAAAGAATTGTAACGCGGATAATAAAACTGCCTGGAACGAAGAATAAGATGTAAGCTGGGCAAGACGCGAGAAATGGCACGTCGCTTTTTATTGTCGACGTTCGCCGGTACGGCGTAAAAAATCTTTCCAAGGTGACGGTAAAAGAAATATGCGGTTTTTAAAAGCGCTCGCGTTTCACTAAAAAATACAGTGTGATAAATTTCATGTCAAATTTCGCTTAGCGACATGTTTATGAGGCGATTTTATTTTGTGTAATATTTTCAATTTGCGGCGTTGCATAACTTAAGACTTGATTCTCGTTATAATACAATGATGTGGCGCGTAATCATCGCTTTGATTTCGCGCAATTATTTATGACGTGAATTTATACAAGAGTATTAAAATGCGAATCGAAATGACACTATTTATGAGCCACCCAAGTAGTACGACCTTGCGCTCGATCAGACGGCGTTTAATGCGAGGAAAGTAAGTAATTCTTTCTTCTCCGACTTCCCTTCTGCTCCGCGTCATCTTAATATCGTGATATCTGAGTAAAGGAATTCTTCGAGCAGCTGTCGCGCCCGTACCGCGACATTATTCTCGGAACCTTCCTAAGTGAGGATATTAATCGCTGAGAAGTTACGCTTGACCGAGTTTCTTCGGGATAAATGAAGAGAATAGCATGTCTGTTGAATGTAATCACGTTTCATCGAACGCGCCGTCACTTTGCATTATTACTAATCAAATATTCGAGTATTTATTATTCGAGGCATACATGTTAAGCAATAACGAAGGCGATGAATATTCAGATAGATAAAGAAACTCGCCGTTATTTAAACTCGCATAATTGTGTACAGTCAATTTAAAAAAATAATAATAATTTTGTAATCAAGGGAACTTTTTGTAGTTTCCGCAATTATCCCCTCCTCACTTCGTAGCGGAGTAAGAAATTTATCTTCGCTCGACAAACAACGAATGTTTGGACACGCTTCAGTTTTGCGGAACGGGGCGAAGAAAAACATCGGATCGGCCTTCGCGTTTTCTGGGCCGATTCTTCCCAGTGTGCTCCGGCGAGTAGTAAACACTTTAGCGTGTTCCCGCGGATATGTTCGACAAACACGTTCCAATAAGCACTTTTATCTCAGCTTTTAACGATGAATCGTACTCTCGGCGACAGTGGGGCGTGAATAACCGGAACCGGGCCTCTCGTACATACATGTATACGAGCGATTAAAAGCGATACGTTACGTCGCGCGAACTCGCCCGCACGAATGCTTTAATGAGAGTACCTGATGGGGAGGTGGACCTACATTGACATTCCGGCATACACACACACACACACATACACAAAGATATACCCGGGAAAGTGATGCCGCGCAGACGAAAGTGGAATAATTCACCACGTTCGTATATTTACGCGAACGCCGTAAGCGAAAGCTTGCGATTATCATGTTACGCGCTTCTCTGATAATTATTCCTGTTCTCGTGAACTGCAAAATTATCCTTCACCGACTGTGAAAGCGAACGCTTTCTTCCCGTTTCGCGCGAAATGTAGACATTTTAATAATGTCCCTTACAAATCGCGGAGCGCAAGAAAGAACCTGTTCGAGGCACCTACCGCAATTTTTCTTTTCAGTTTCCGCTATTTCGAGAATTACTCGCATTGTCTCGTGGCTCGCCTTAACTTCTTCTCTACACGAATGCCATGAATAGAGACTTACCAATCCCGCGTTGCCTTCGCGACGAACTGTCTCTGGTTCTCCCTATCGATCGGCATGGAACGGTGATAGCGATGATCATCAGAGTTGACAACTGAATGGCAAACAAGGCGGGTCTCGTTTCGGTCGAGGATCGTGAGGTTGTAAGACGACGCCAGGAGCCGGGAACCCATTCGATCCAAAGCCACCCACGATTTACCGGCCACCACCCAGGACGGAAACGCGCAATGCTGCGGTAGCTTTTCTGTAACGTGAAAAGATGGCCGTGGAGAGAGAGAGAATCCCCTATTTGTCGCCGTGGTTCTCTTCCGCGACGCAAATTTCGCAAATGTGTATTCATGATATTCTTCCCAATAAGAGGATTGAATCGGAATTATTTGCGAGTTCCCAAATATTTGACGCTCCTTCTCTCACGGACTTGCTTCTTTGTATATTTATCGTCCTCGTCTAACTACGTTAAATTTAGATTAAAACTTGAAAGCGCGGAACAATTATGGTTTAACAAACGGGAAAAATTGTATGCGTATTTAAACGGCGTTTCCACGAAAGTTTTGTCTCATTGGTATTCGCAATTATCGAAAATATTTTAGTGTTTTTTTTTTTTTTAAAGCTGAGACTCAAGATTGTAAAGTTGATTATCGCCGCAACGTCAACAGTTTAATTTCTGTAATTTCCATCTCCACATTGCAAATTCGGACGACTGTTAAATTCAAATGTAATTACGTGTCAAGAAATAGCTGCGGCTTTATTCTTAGGGAGCGCTGTAACTCCGCTTCTAACGCAGTTATTTCAAACTCGAAATGCATAATATATACTGTAAGCTCGTTCCCGACTCTTTAAGTTCACGGGGTCCTCGAGCAGATAATCCGGCATAAGTAAACTTTGACCTCTCTTCTTCCTACGTCGCGTCGTAAACTTCGTTTCCAACGGCATGCCGGCTGTTTCCGGCGCATTATCAGGTTCTTGCACGCTTCGTCAAAGAATTTTGTCGAAAAAGGGGAAGGAGGGGCAGAGAAAATAGAAATCGACCGGTATTCGACCGGTCCTCCGTTCGGAATAATTCTGCGCTAATTACAGCGCACTTTTAACGGCGTTATATTCGTAACTAGCGTAATTATACGCGAGCGACATACGTCACACGCGAACGTGATGTATATTAACCAACTCATTAGCTTCATTAACACACTTACACACGCGCGTTGCATTACAACGTGTAATTCACGTGCGCATTGCATTGTCATTGTCGCTATAATGATGCGGAATTGTTCTCGCAATTACTGATAAAATAAAGTCGTATCGTTCGTGGAAATATTTAAAAAAACAAATCGTGAAAATATTAGATCGATTGTAATTTTGTAATAATATACATTTGAAAAATATGAAAAACTATTAAAAACGTCGTACATAAGATGAAGTTATCACGTGCTGGCAACGGCAGCCGCTATACGTTGACGCAAATAATTTGCTATAAACGCGCGACAGCTCTGTCGCCGGCGAACAGTTATCCTGTCAATGGTCGATTGCTCACGGCCATCAATCACCATGCACCGTGGAATTAATGGACCGTTAAAAATGCACGAGCAACAAAGTATGCTGCGTGCGTGCTGCATACTCTGCGACTGCCAGCCTGCGTGCAACTAAAAGCTAATCGATAATTCAATCGGGTGTATGCGTGCGCCGTAACGCTATAGGTCGCCGAAATTGCGCTGCTTATCGCGTACGTCGCCGCGGATGATAAGGGAGAGGCATAACGATGGCGATAAAGAAACGGCCGGGTATCCACGTAATTGTTTCATTATGCGATCTATGTACCCGCGATATAATTATCTTCTTATGCGTATTTTCTACGTGATACGCACTGGTTTCTATCTAATTAAAATTCCTATCTTGCCGGGGAAATTTTCAAATTTATGACAAAACTTGCATGCACGTTACATAATTTATAAAGAATTTTAAGTTATAATTAATAAGTTTCGGATTTTTGTTACGCGCAAATTAATCTTCGCGCAAGACGATAGAGAATAAAACTAGTTTGATGCACTCGGTATTACGTCACGAGGCGTCTTCGACAAAGTGTTTCGCCAAACACGAATTATCGCAAGTACGCTATATAATAGCTTGGAATTTAAGTGCAAAGAAGAAACGCGAATTTTCTTTTTAACGTTTTATCGCAGTCTTGCGACGTAAGAGCATGCTGTGTATAACAAAATGCGTATTAAAATGAGTCACGCCCGCGGCGAAATGGAAGAAGAAACGTATGCTTTGTTTAAAGTAAATTACGCTCATCCTCTTATCTTCCTTTGCAGTCAGACCGCATGTAATGCCATTGCATTACCGCGAAAAGATTGCAATTCCACAGTGCGGCGGTTATTTGAAAACGGCAATCTAAAATGAAAATAGTATCTCCCGCGGAAAACGTTGCGGGAGTCCTCCGCATTAAATATGATTGTTCATACTGTAGCCAATTTTTTAATTGTCTCGTACAAAGAAACTAGCTTCTGAAATATGGGATATGAAGATAAAAACTTTCTTAAAAACGACTCTCAATCAGATTAGCTCGAGAAAAGAATAACGATGCGAAACTTAACAATACGGAATGCAAAGAGTGTGCGGGAATATGCAAAAATGTTTCAAAATCTAATATCTGTTTTACGATACATACTACTACTATTCCGATATTTCATAAATACGTATATATGCATTTCCACACCGCGCGATGATATTCTGCGTTTTTCGCGTAACTGTATTTCTTCCGTTACTGTACATACTTGTTCTGGCTTTCTACTCTTCTCGCTTTATCACAATATTTTTCGCGAAAATTCTAAATGCACGGCAGTTTTCGAAACAACGTGTAAACCGCGTTTTGAAACTATCGCGATCTCTTCTTAGTGGAAAGATTAGGATATATATTTCAATTTATTATTTCTTTAAATATATCTTGCTCGAAGTTATCGTCAGCATCGTCGCATTTGCATACAATTCTTACGAACCGATTATAAGCGTGTACGGTGAAATAGTACAAGAAAGAATAAGAAAGAGACGTGAATTTACATATCGGCCAGATAGAATTTATCGCGCGTTGGCGAATAACGTTCTCTTCATCTAACGCGGGGCGGGCACTTCGGGGCGGGAAGCCCGGCGTAGCTCGAGATCCCGGGGCTAATCTGCTTCCTGGAAAGTTTAAATGGAAACGCGGTACCCGGTAGGAGGTTAACGAAACATCCGCGACGCCCGTGGTAAGGGCGCCGTTGAAAAATTTTTAAGCTGCTTAACGCTCGAGTTGAATTTCCTCTAGCAGCCGCGGCAGCGATTTCGAAATATTAAGCGGCAGCTTTGTCACTCCTCGATAACATGTCTGTCGATTGCGTGACAGACCGCGTATAATAAACGTATAAACGCAGCGATATTAATATAATGAGATAATAATAAAATAACATCCGAGATTCGTCGCGGTTGGAATGGAAAAATTCGAGCGTGCCGAGCGAAAATCAAAAGCGGATAAACTGGAGACCCATTTGGCAGGTTTACTCGATAACGAGAGCTCACCGCGAAGCTCATCCTTCTTCACAATGAATATACTCAGTCATACCGATCGTCCCCGGCGTACATTTGCGTCCGTTCGACCGAGCCGCCCGCGCCCGTTCGTCGCCCTCAATATGGTTAACCGTGAATCCTGCGACAAGAGCGTCCCAAACCGGCAGGGCTACGTGTAGCTATGCGATACCGTGGAATACCCGAAGTACCTGGCGTTGACCACCGGACGAGGCCAACGCTAGTATGCCGGACAAGAATCCGATCTGGTGTCCGCAGGCACTCTCATAGTTTACGTGCTCTGTGCTCTCGTTCTCGGGACCTCCGCACGTACGGCGGCTCCGAGGTATACGCGCCGATCCGCCACCATGGCCTCTCATCGCTATATATCGATTAACAGCCCCTCGCGGAATTTCGATCGTTATATTCGATCTTACGCGTCTCGCGCGACGAACGCCGAAACGCGGCCAACTCGTCGCGCCGCGGGTGATTGCGATCGGCGCTATTCCAGAAAGTCGGACAATCCTTTTCTAATTTTTTTTTAAATTAATCTTTACGCATTTAGCGTTAAAATATATTAAAATAGTTTGTACACTTAACAGATAGCGAAAAATATATTCTTGGAAGATATTAAGAGACAGCGCTATTCCAGGAAGTCGAACAATCCTTTTCTAATTGCATTAAATCTATTGCAAAATATATTAGAATAGTTTGTACGCTTAACCCTAGACAGACTCACTTATTTTTCTCATACGTAAATGACTCACTGGGGTAATACATTACCCCAAACTTGTACCGCGTGTATAATATTTCCAGAATGTTCTTAGAAAACTTTATAATAGATAATTTTTTTTTGTTTGATAGGGAAGACGATAGTAGTCATCAATTTGCGGTAGTAAAAAAAAACAGTAATAAAATTTCGAAAAACAAAACAAAGAACCAAAAATTTGGCTGAAATGATGCAAATTTGAATTTCACGTGGGGTAACGTATTACCCCAGTGAGTCTGTCTAGGGTTAATAGACCGCGGAAAATATATTTTTGGAAGATATTAAGATTTACGTGTGGAGTTCTTAAAAAGAACGTATAATAATGAAAAGATGGAGAGGACTCACTCTGTGTCATCTTGAACGTTCTGGCGGCCTCGCTGACGCTGATCAATCCATTGCAGGCGGCATCCGAGCTCTGCGCGAGGTTCCACGTGTTGTTCGATGGATTTGTGTAAATAAAGCATCTATAGCTCTCCTCGTCGCTTGTTTTACGATCGTTACGATCGCTGTGCAAACGCGCGACCATGTAATTTGTGCTGCCCTCCCTCCAATGAGCCAGACACTCCAATTCTACGTCTAGAAAAACAAAACCGTTACAACTGCAAATTGGCATGTATCCAATAATAACCGTTGTTATTTTTTTTTTCGCTCTTTTTTCCCCTCCCCCCGTTTTATACCCGGGATACACGAGTGATCCGTTGATGTGTACATACACGGCCGTTGGGGCGCAAACGTTTACGGGGCTTTACAGAAAACATAAACTGCAGCGCGCGTTAGAGTTAGCCAGCTGACGGGGAGGTTCTCGCGAAGGTATATCAAAGCAAAACGAAAATTCGGTCGTGATTCTCCAGCCTACGCGCGACCCTATTAGTAACAGAGTCGTAAATAGAAGTTTATCGCCGCTGTGTCCCCGGATAAAGCTATCTGCAGAAGTTATAAACGGGGGTAAACGATATATGAATGTTCATGAAAACGCATTATACCATACGTATTCGCCGTACGCGGATCCGCGGGACGTGTGTTGCGCGCGATGCAGCGCCCGTGTATTCATTTATCCGCGTGCAGCGTATCGAGATAGACGATCGGGCACGGGCCGATGATAATTGCGCAAAATCGTTTGGACAAGCCCAGCAACAAATGGTAATTGACAAGGCCATTAATCATTCATTCCGAAGCCGCGAGCTTTATTGACCGTTACAGGCCTTGCGCGTCGTGTTAATTAATGTCAAAGCGGATGTTAACGTCACCGCGGGAACACCGCCGACGTCATAATTCCTTTTTACGTGCCGAAATGCCGCGCGCGCCGTAACGACATGACGAGTCGACGAGTCGGAACACTTATTTCGCGTATAATTCGATCACACGGTAAATCTCGTTTCTCATAACCAGAATCAGTCCTTCGATATTTCTCCGCTCGCAATAATCAGAAGTTGCCATTTGTACGCATTTTATTGTGTTTCTTTTAATAAATTCATTTTTTTGCGATGAAAAGTCGACAAAAAATTCAAAATAAATTTAAATATTAAAATTTCGCGGGGAAAAAAAACATAAATGAGAGAAAACTCGATGGCAATAAAGCTACGAATTGCAGTAACTTTACATTCGCGGCGCACTTAAAATTTTGCGTCAATGTATCGAGGCACTCTCGGCGAGCGCTTTATAAACTATAGATTGTGACGAATTAATTATGTTATACAATAACAAAATGTCACTAGGCAGTGATTGGACTCGCGCACGTTGTATAATAATTCATAATTGTTTAGGGTATTCACTTGACAAATTATGAGCGTTTGTAAACAGGTATAACACAATTGCCGTGTAAATGGATATTGCACAATGCATGTTGGTATAACAATATTATTTTATACGCGGTATCTATTGTACGGCGCCCATTTGTTGTACGGTATCAAAGAATCCCGTAGAAAACGGACAACGCCGTAATCAAATTTGTATAATCGTTTGCATTGCGCTGGAAAGAATATAAAACAGGATACGCGCGTTATCTCCAAATCTCTCGGCCAGATTTCCCGGCGCGCTCTTCGCTGCCCAATTATGACTTTCCGTTTTAAGCCCCACGATCCACAAATCACAACGATTACTTGCATCACAATTATTCTTCAGGCTATCCAAATATTTAAGTCACGAATATGAGCATCCTCCCTGATATGATAAAATGAACGAAAAAAAGACATCTAAAGATTAAATAGGCCGCGCACCGTGGTTGACATTCGATTTATCTGCGTGTAAAATGAGGTCGTCACATGTCAGCACGATATAATGACACGGGGGGAGAATACTGACCCACGCTTTCGGACGAGTGAACGTTTGCGCACGCTTGGTAGCGCAGGAGCAGACGCGAGTCCTGCGTGCACGCTTCCGCCCGTGACCGCGGCGAATTGCACTCGCCCTCGCCCTGGCTGTACGTGAACTCCAAGGGACCCTTAATGGGACAGGGCAGCGGCGCTGCATTGGAGCGAAACAGAGAGACCAGAGTGGCGTCGCTGGTCAACGTGCCGCATTGGGTCAGCAGACTTGGTTCCGGTGAATCGCTCGTGCAATAAGCTAATAACAACAGCGAAACGTAACGTTGCATCGTCGTTCCTTGTAAATGTCGTGACGGGAATGACGAAACATAGGTACATTGGGTTTATTTCGTTTACTCAAAATAAAATTCCAAAGAAATTGCGATCTACGAGGAGGAAAGCTGCACCGAGATAACAGATAAAACGAGAAAGAAACTGGGACATAGATAAAAAGGAATAGCGATTTTGATGCTGATATTCTGATAATTAAGTTTCTTTTGCGAAAAGAAGAAATGAAAGAGAAACTAGACAAGAAAGAAGAAAAATATTAAAATAACGACATAATGTAAGATAATATATTTTATCAGGCACAAAGAAGACAAAAGATTTTAACGAGATTCAGTGATTCATAAGTTTTTACGATGCTCTGAATTAAAAAGCTAAACATCCTTTTTAAAGAACGGAACAGAATGTCATTTAAAATCTTGGTAATTAGCAATTTCTATGTCTTACTTTCTTTGTATTGCAGAACGTTGGCATGTTGCGCGTGCATTACAATACACCGGTAACATCTGTACTTCCTGAAACAGAAACGGAAAAAATAGTTTTGAGTGTTATTTTATCTATATAGTTTTTATAAATTTCACCCATTTATATTACGAACTGAAATCAATAGAAATAAAATCTACGCTATATCGTTATATAGCTCCGCAATCTGCTTTTTATGAAACACAAATCCGCCCACTGAAAGCGCGCTTTGAAAGAAGCTTCGCTTTTAAATGACAGCCTCCAAAAAATTTAAAAAGCATATATTTTTTAATAATTTTCATACGTACGGATGATTCATACGCAAAACTATATACGTAATTTAAGCAGAGAAAAATTGTGAAAAATCAGCGGATCATTTGTCAAGTATTAAGATAGATTTATACTTTATAATTGTCCGATATTCCACGTATATAAAAAAGAGTCCATTTCATAAAATTGTGAGAGAGCATATTTTATTCAACGTGTAATTACTTCGAACGATTTGTTTCAAACGCAGAGTATGCCGCGTTTTGCTTACGCCCGCTGTCGTTCCTCACCGCGGTGACTGTATTTACGTTGATTTCCGCTCTGGAAAAAGGTATAAACCATCGCGGGCCGTCCTCTATTTGAATACCGCGTAAATTTACAAACCAAATATCGAAGTAATTTCTGTCGCGCGCTGCGGTGGCGGCGGCGCTCGCGAATTTTGCTATCGCACTCGCAATGGACGCGGCGATTTCGCCGATTATCGTCCTTTTCAAAATGCACCGCTAAAGCGGATTAATATCGTTACAAGCCCGGAGCTGTCCCGGTGCGCATAGTAACAGATGCACTGGTGGCGGAGTGGCGATAGTAGCCGGAAACTATATCGGACTGACAGCCGGGAACAAAGGTAAACTTCGACTTAAGCCACCAAAGGGGAGAAAGAGAGAGAGAGAGAGAGAGGGAGGGAGGGTACCGGAGGGTTGGAAAGGGGTGAACTGGGAAAAGGGGTAGAACGGGAAACAGTAGAGAAGCTGCGAGAGAAGGTAAGTTGCGGACTCGGGCTAAGTAAGCAAGGTGCCAACTAGTAAGGACACAAGACAAGCTCCGAAAGTTTTAAGTAGCTATGCGATACTACTCGTTGGACTTCCCTCTCTCTCTCTCTCCTTTTCTTCCTCCCTCTCTCTTTCTCTCTCACTTATTCTAGCGACGTCATTATTGCACTGCGTTTGTCTTTTCGCTCATGCAGTCTTGTCCCTCACACGCGTGTCCCGATTTCTCTCAGCTCGTGGGAACTGGTTCAGCAACGACAGCGATCGATCGATAGGGAAAAATTCGATTTCGGACTAAAGTTAAAGTAGGAGTTGCGGGCAACTCTTAATGGGTTTTAAATCGTCGACGCAATCTCTCCATCGTCGCGGAAACGCATAAACGGTCCGCACGAACTCGCGCCGGCCATGATCCGAAAGTTACGAAGTTTGTTTGCACGTTTCGACGCAAGCTCGCGTCTCCGAAAACGATTCGGACCGCGGGCATCGTTCCGAGCGATCGTATTCCACAATGCGGGAGAGAGACCGCAACGGATAGCCTGGAAACGCAGCTGTTCGCAGTTAAATGCGGACGCCTTTGTCTGGAGAACGGAGGCGCTTTGTCAATAGAAATCGCCCCGCCGAAATTGTCATCACTTCGCGTGAGCGTTTCTCTAATGACTTTTCTCGCGGACTTCTCTCGCACTACGATCACACACAATCTTCGTTTTTCATTATTATAAATTATAAATTTCCATAATTATAAATTTTGCTTCGTCGTATTACCCGAAGACGACGTACGTGATTCGTTGCTTTCTCTCCAAACATTCAAACATGTTCGAGGGCGCTGCTCCATCCGCGCCCAAGTTTTCTCTCTCTTTGATAAGTCACTTTCGCATCAGCGAGCTTATCGTCATCGTTGGCGTAGTAATGAAAATTTGTTCAATTTTTAAATATTTACGATTCTCACACTGAGAAAAAAAATTTGTCAATCCCAAGAAATATTTAGTCCGATACGTTCAACTAAACATTTTAGTTAGTTAACTAAACATTAGTTGAATTAATTAATTCTTGATTAAAGAAACGAAATAAATTGTTGAAACAACTAATATTTAGTTAACTAAAATGTTTAGTTGAACGTATCGAACTAAATATTTCTTGGGATTAACAACTTTTTTTCTCAGTGCAGTGTTAAAAATTATTCTAATTCGAACCTTTCTTCCCTAAAGTAATAGTAATTAGACATTTATGAATCATGCAAATATTCAACATTAAATATTATAAAGATTCTGATACGTCACGGATTCCTCTTGTAATACGTTACGTAAATCACGATAAAGTTAATGACGGCGAACACTTGTGTGTTCGTCATAAACCATCTTGATTCCGCCGCTTGATCCAGTCACCTCGTTCGTTCCCCGCCGAACGTATTTACTTAATCGTCTTGCCAAATGGTTTATGTTAAGTCGAGTATTCGCATTTTAACGAGAGAGTCGCCGTTAAAGTCACCCCTTCCTCGACCCTCGACAATTCTGATGCTTCATCGCTCGATGAACTTCGCACTAATAACGCGAGACGAGAGACGAGAGACGAGACGAGACGAGATGAGAGATCGTTTCTCGTTCTTTCCGTTCATTCCTTCACTGTCTCTCGTCGGATAATATATATCTATATTAATATAAACCTGCCATGATCTTCCCATTACGCGTGAGTTATTAATGACGTGAATTATTAACACGAGAATTATCTCCGGGGAGTAAGCAACAATTTCAAATACGATATCGATCTCGCGTGCGCCACGAGATCCGCGGATAAGGGAATTTCGGTGAAGGATTAATAAACTCGCCTGATTCCGTCGTTATCTTGCACACGACGACTATATCTCAATATGTTAATTTGCAACGTCGATTATTTCCGCTCTCGCGCACGAAACTTTTGTTTCTTTTTGCATAAACGTCCCCGCGTCTCCGTTCGTAATCCATACGTCGAATCGCGTTCCGTGTTTGTGTTTTAATCCGATCGCTACCCTGCACCGTTGGCGTCGAACATTTCAGAATGCAAATTCGTAATCTTCTGTTTTCACATGTTGACATCTTGCGTAAACATCCGGTACAGCGTAATCCACATATTCCATTCAGTTTCGCTCGTATCGGATTATCGCGAACCGCTGATATTACAGAGAGCGATAATAACTAGTTTTTATCTCGTCATTTTGTGAATAACGGAAACGTGGCGGGGGTGACGTTGCGGAAATGATCCTCCACTGTCGTTCAAACTTACAATTAGCATGTAAATTTTTTTCGAATAAAAGAAGAAGGAAAGGATATTTCGGAAGAACGTTTGATACGATTCCGAATGCGATTCCGAACAAAGACCAAGAAGAGATAAAGAAGAAACCGAGTATCCTAATGCATCATGATTAGCCAAGATAAAAACATAGCGGAGGGCTGAGTCTCGTCGAAGTATCAAGATCCAAATTGCCGATCACGGAGCAACGATACTATTTGCATTGTCTAATAGCTGGATAGCGTGCGAAGGGCGCGCGTTAACCTCAGTTTTACCCTCTCTCTCTCTTTCGAGGAGCGTCTGACACGGTCTCGCTCGCCAAAACCCGTTTCCCGGAGCATGGTTTATTGATTTCTCTAGTGCGTAAATACGTGGCATGGCACTCCGCTAACGACGCCCACGAGAGAGCATTGCGACGCGAACGAACGCGTACAACCGCGTCGCCGAAAGCAACGTTTTCATAAATTATCGTTCGGTCCCCGGCGTCCTCGTCGAGAGAGGGTGCGGTGAACTTTTTGGCCACGCCGTTACGATCATTATCCGCAAATTGTCCGCAGAGGTTGGAAATCAGACCAGAAATGGATCGTAAACGAGACCGCGAAGAGAATCTGCAAACAATTTAAAACTATTGCGCGATTTCGAAAATTAGGTGCTCAACATCGCAGAATCGAATGCGATTAAATTCGTGTCAATTAGCGTTCGTTCCGTGTATCGATTTTATAAATTACGTAAATATGTAAAAAATCAATCTTTAACTCAAATATAATTTTTTTCCACGCAATATATTTATATATCTCTTGTTCTAGCAATAATATATTAGATACGTAAATATATGGTAGCTAATCGTGAGATTAAATTGGTTCGCGTTAATTTTACTGAATAAAGTACATTGCGTCGCGTGTGTTCAATATTCAACACCCCGCAAAACAGGTCAAAATTAGTAACACAAAGATAACACAGCGGGTACGAAGTGGAAACGTTGTAGACCAGCGCAAGTGCGTAAATACCGAGGAGATTCTTCGCGGTAAGGTTGTTACACAAAGCGGCGAAAATGAACCGCCCGCGAAACAAAAGCAATCTGTCCATACATTATCACCTCGCGGTATCTGCAATGAGATCTTTTAAATGGGTTATACCCGGCGTTAACTGGGTACCGCATACACACAGACACACACAGACGCACACAAACACACACGTACACACATGTAATTTTCACGCAATACATTTTATCTAGTGGTTATATTACCTCCCGTTCTTGCGCCGATGCGCGCCTCCTGCGATGACTATGGTTCGATGAACGCAATTAAATCTGCTTATCGTAAACATAATTAAATCACATTTACTTATATTACGATTAAACTGCACGTGTCCCTTTTATAAATTCAATTTTCGAAAAGTGCTATGTTAATTTACGTTTGCAAAGCCGCTTAACTTTTTTGGAAAACCTATTTCTTTAGATTGATATTTCTCTTCAGTAAGTAGGGTTTTTCGTTTATTAATAAATATAAACTGACGCTCGCATTTAATGTCGGCAAGCATTTATCTGCGCTAAATGTAACGCAATGCCGCGTTTAAACAAATCTTATGCGAGTGCTCGTATTTCTGCCCAAGTGTCCAGATCCAACGAGCACACGTTCACACATGAAAACAACATTGTTTTGAACAATCACGGAGGTACGCAAATTTATTGTGGAAGGCGGATTACGAATATCGACGGGGGGTGACCCGGTTTACGCTACCCACGGTGTCACATACCACTTAAATGCCTATATACACGCATACGCACACGCATAAACACACGCTCATCGTTCGGGGGGAGAACTAAAGCTCGTGAGCTTAAACTTAGGTGCCAACCAATCACGGCCGCCGAACTGACATAAAGCCAAGGCTTTGAGCTCGAATTAAATTTTAAGCGAGAACGTATAGCCCGCAGCGTCACGCATCGCGACGGGTTATCTGCGCTGATAACGCGAGACGGCGCGATGTTGCGGGAATAAATGCATGCGCTATCGAAGAAAACTTCCGAGAAGTACGGGATATCTCCGCGCGGATTTATTTCGTTAACATTATATTCGTTAATATTAATATAAACAAGCGTATCGTAATAATAAGAATATTTTTAAATCTAAAAAGTATTAATAATAAAAACGCAGTAATTAGCATTTTTATTCCGTTCTTCGTTGCGTTATGAAATATATAATTTTTACCTTGAGTACAAATAATGTGTTTTGTAATATATTCCTGTAGACTGTGTAAATCTTTTAATATAAATGTTAAATTGATAACAGGATCGCGAAGCAAGCCAGCGTTTATTGTAATGACGATCGATAAAATTCTACGAGGCGGCATTAAGCTCGGACTTCCCTCATTGCGATTGGAGCGTGAACTTGCGCGAAGAAATAATGAAGTAACAAAATCGCGAATCTACGACTTGAACGGTGACTTCTCGTCGCGCCGTTTCCTGCCGAGAAAAGCGGAAACTTTTTCACGGGAGCTTACGACATTACGAGAAGAAAGTTTCGGCGTCTACGAGGAGTTCTCAGACAGCTGGAATGTGGATCACGTAGATCAAAGGCATACAATGTAAGATACTCCCGATGTATGACGGAGAAACACTTTTCGAAATTGATTCGCTTATTCTCTGTGAAAAAAGCCGATTTATTCTGGTTTGTCTACCGTAACCGATTACGAAAGTTCATGCGATGTAATGCAAACGCGTACGTAGATTCCAGAATTTTACCGCTATTTAAAACGTAGTAATCCAACTGATAAAATTTTAAAACTATGATACCAATTAAAAAATGAGCGTAACGGTCTAACATAGTAAAATATTACTTTGCAGTAGGTACCACAAAAATATTTAGATATTTATACCGTGAATTCAGTTAAAATTAAGTGCGCTACGAATGCAATGAAAATCACAAGTCATTCCGTCGTGTGCGGGCTCTTTTGAGAAATTTCTAAAACCACCATTTGATGAAAGAAAGACAAGGTTGAATCCAGTAATATTTTAATCATTATGCGGGATTTGTTTAGGAAAGGGGTAGAGGAGACACGTGCGGTTCTGTGTGTAAACGCACCTGAATTCGAAATCACGTACACGTTAAGCTCGCGAGAGCTTATATAGTGACAAAACAAATTCGCGCTTTCAGCCCTGTATATTATCTGGCGTGTTTGCTAAAACGTGAATTTATTCATGTCCGGACGAGATTAAAAAAGGAGTTCCTCCGCTTTCTTGTTTCCGCCGTAAATTATGCAATTGTGTACCTCGTCGTTTCCGCGTTTCTGCGAGACAGAATTTTTTGACGCAGGAAGGAACTATAACTTTTTAAAGCAGGTATAAACGATTACGCGAGCAATACATTTCTACGCGAGCACGACCGCCATTTGTTAAACGCGACCGGACAAAACGGCCGCGTTTCGTGTATAATGTTCTTCGCGTTTTTCGCCAAAACATAAATTTCCCTGCGTATAGGCTCGCTTCCCTCTCATCGGGCAAATAAAAGCCCCGGCCGCCGAACATAAAGAACGACCGGTTCTGGCTGGTTTCACTGGCCGACATTCTCATCCTCATGTAATATAATTTAGGAACGAATATTTTTAGAAAAGAGAGACCAGCAAAAAGACACGTACTCGTGTACGTGTCAAGTGTCAATGCAAATTTATCACAGTCACCGTAGAATCATTTCCATAAATTTCGTGAGTTAAAGGACTCTAATTTTGATACATCCTCTCTGTAATATATTTTTCGCAATTCTTTTTAATGTGAAAAAATTATAAGAATTATTAATTAAAAAAAATCGATATTATCAGTATTTATTGATTCTCCTATACTACTTTAATTTATTCTCTATTCGTTTTCGGGTCCTGGACACAAAAAAAGAAATATATAGCGGTAGAAAATATATAGATACTGCGATTACCGCTGATGGGATTGGATCGACTAAATGGATTCGCGTAAAATGTGGTAAAGGCAGAGTTAAAAAGTCACTCGCGGCATGGCAGTTCTAATTTCTCTCGACGCCGAGTCAACAGGAGAAGCGGGACGCATGTCGGCGTGCATGGCGTTCGGTGCATCCGAAAATACACACGGCGACACGTAGTCTGGGTCGGCCGTCTGGGTTGACCGAATGCCCGGCGACCTCGTTCGGCAAGATATCACTGAATCATGAGTGCCAGGCTCGAATCGAATGTCGTTACGTGCGTTCGTGGCGGTATCCGGTATGTGTACGCGGCTCTCGACTCTGCTTCACACAGTCCACAGGATAAAATAGAACGGCCAGAAAAAAGCACAACCGGAGAAAGAAAGAGAGAGAGAGAAGAGAGAAACAGAGATAGACGAGATAGAGAAGGGGTAGCGGGGAGGAAGAGGAGAAGAGAGGTAGGTTTAGTATCACGGTTGCCGTGTGCGGGCACAATTTGGAAACCCGATATCTCAGCCGCGGACGCGGTTGTAACGTCGAAAACCTATTACGTTACAAAGCCGCGTCGTATGCGAAACCGAAATAATTCACGCGCGAGTCGATGCGATGGCCACCAAACCGAATGCGCAACCCGGCAGACTGTTATGTACCTTCCCGCGCGACGCGCGCTCGCTGGCTACTATTTCGAGTATCATTGATCGATCGATGAAATATCTATCGATATTTGGCGGGCGAAAAGTTACAGTGAATGCGCGGTGGTTCGCGCGAGAAACTATTGTCTTTATCGCAGCGACATCGTGATCCGAACCGTTCTCTTGCCGCGCTTGCTCGTGCAGAGAAAAAAATATAGGCCATGATAGAGAGTTATACCATTATATTACTTAAGTGCACTTAAGATATAAATAATTTTGTCAAAGATACGTATATGTAAAAGCATTAACCCATAAACGTCAATAAAACGCCAATAAATAATTATGTCGGTAACACGTTGAGACTAACGATCATGATGAATAAATAGTTTGCTATTTTCTGCACTGCCGTTTCACTCAACGAAATCTCACGTACAAGTTAATTTTTAATAATTCTCGGAATGTATACAATAAAATGATGTTAGACTATTTATATTTCAATTTGCGTAAAATCTGCAGCAGAAGTTGAACATTCGGTTAAATATTAAAAAATGTATACATCTCTCATTTCTCTTTAAACGTTTAAATATTTATTTCTAGCAAATGGAGAATGCCCGCTTGGGATTGAGGGATAATTAAAAAATAAATTCATTGAGAGAAACTCAGCAAATGACGGTAGATAACATATTTTTAAAACATAATTCTCATTTTCTTTTTTCATTTTAATAAGTAAATTATAAAAAATATTTCAGCGAAGCACGTAACACTGAAAAGCATTAATATCTCTCTCAAATTATTTATTTCTCTTCAGTCGGAAGTATTCCTACCGGTTGTTGTAATCGCACAGTAGCTCATAATTCAAGCGAATGACTGATCTCCTGCATATTTGATCGTACTTCTTCAGACTACTTGTAGAACGAGAACAAAGCGAGCGTGGCATGCGCGCAAAAGAGGAACGGGGGAAAGAGGAAGGATGGAAATCCGAGGATGTTACGACCGGCCGCAGGCATCGATGTAACGTCGAAAACCTATCGCGTTACAAAGGCACGGTGCACATGGAAATCGAAATAATTCACATAGTTTTGTTTTGGCGAGCACGCAAATACGCAATACGGACGATTCGACGTTTCTACGCGACCGCGAAAGGGGTAGAGATATGGGGAAGCGCGATAGAGGGATGGCGGAAAGAGAAATTTGTTTTCCTGGAGCACCCTTTGTGAAAACAAAAATGAGTCGGTAATGCCAGTCCAATTTTGAAACGCGAGACGCGGAATGTAAATTACCGCGATGCATTCGGCAAAATTTTCGAGACAGTCCATACTTACGCTACTGCAAAAGTATAAGTGATACAACATGACAAATGTATGTAACGTAAGAGAGAAAAGTCAGAGCGAGGAACAACGCGAATAAAGAAGTCTGCAACGATAAACAACTATACATTATCAGCGTTCGCGCGTTTTCACGGTAAAATCGATCGTCCGTGGTGCGAACATTACGTAAACAATCTCACTTATCGTATTCATGTATCCGTATAAATCCGAAAAAATGCGGGTTCTTCTTCGGCGAGTTACCATCGCGGGCGTTATAAAGTTCGCGGAAAAAAAAAAGAATCTATTAACGAGGTAGAGGCCGCGCGCTCCCGATGGGATCACAATTAAAAAGCTTCCGCCTCCCGGCCGACTCGCCGCGCACCGCCGCCCCGTTCGAGGACTAATTTCGCCGCGAGTTTTATTATATCCTCTCTCTTTCTCACTCTTCCTTTTTCTCCACCTCGGCGCAACTCATTACGGACCTTATGCCTACACGCGCACAAATTGCGAAAAAGTTCCGCTCGGAAGAAGCGCGCGGCGGAGTAACGATGTCGAACATTAGCGAATGGAAACGCTTTTTTTTTTTTTTTTTGCGGAGAATCGATTTGCCAATTCGTCGTCCCTGTGTTTTTCCCCATGTCTGGCAGATATTTAACTACCGTTCAAAATTTTCTATTGGATCTCAAACATTGATGTTTAACATTGAACGTCATATTGCTGTAGTGTGCAAATAGCTGCGAGAGAAATTCCGGTATTAATCTGGGCGCGCGTTTTCACAGGGAGTCTTTTTTTTATTGTCCGCACATGTCAACCCTTTTTAATAAAACCCTGCTATATAATAAACATGTAATAAAGCCTGCTTTAATAAAACACACAAGTTTTTCAAACGATCTTTCTCCGTAATACGGTTTTTCGCGTCCTACCAGAAATGTGTAACTCAGCTCACGCTTTTCTCTCTCAAAGAATACTTTTTAATCGTCAAACCGACTATTTATTGCATCGGCAAATCGAAAAACGTTAGAAAAATTTGTCTAGGAATAAGCTATAGCATGGACAGTTACATGTACACGTTACATGCAATCTATTGATGCATTATTTACTTGGATTCGACTAGCAGAGAGAAGATGCACGTACCGAACACAAGTGCCTCCCGGCATCCTGTGAGACATCCCTAAGGAGCTTTACTCTCGTACTGTATTACCGCAAGATTCAAGATGCGTTCTATGAACCAGGCCGGTGTAAACGTCGCGAGAGACGGTTAGCCTACGAGAGGGATAGAATACCGCTTTCTCGGGGGGGATGATGTCTTCGAGTGCGAGACGCGGAGATACGGGCAGAAACTCAAGATTATCATCGTACAGGTTGCAATGCGACCCTTCAAAATATCGTGGAGGAAAGGAGCTCTTTGAAGGACTGAGGAACACACTGCGAAGAATGGTTATCAGATCTTTTTAGAAGAGGGAGAGAGTTACTTTCTCCCAATAAATATAAAACTCTGTTATTCTTGAAAATTGAATATAATTGACAGCGCGATAAATCGCTGCTAATTGTTGAACAATTTTACGCTCTTTCTCTTAATCATGAGATATATCGTCTAAGTTTCTTCCAAGCATCTCTCTCACACTAATGAAACTCGCATCGTGTGATCGCGATGTCTCGCAGTTTATTTCCCGTAAGAAGCTTCCCCGATGTTGTTCACGATGTTGTCGGAACGGCATCGACGTAAACACTACTGCAGGTATTAAGATATATATGAAATAAGTTCGCCTGAATAAAGGAATCGCTGTCTTCCAATATAAATCTCGAATGACTTTTACGATTCGATAAGTTCATCGACTTTGCCGCGAGTATTTTGCGCGTGTCTTGTATCTTATAAATGCAGCTTGGATGGAAAATAAATTAAAAAAAAAAAACACATACAAATGATATCAATTAATAAAATACCAATACGGGAATGATAGAATATTATAATAATAGTTTTTCGATTGCCATTCGAGTTCATACGCTGCGTTGGACCTGTCGTAATTCATTTACCGTGCGCAACAAGCAAACGAAAACGTCGAACCGGAAGTTCCCGGAAGATCCATTCAGGAACGTATAGAGAGAACGTAAGGTTTCCGCGCTTTTCTCCTTCCCCGATACGGCTCCTCGGTTATTTGCTGCGAGAAAAAGGGAGGACACGACGAAACCGGTGGTGGCGAGGGGAGAGAGAAGAAACGTTCGAGACTAATGGAGAAGGTTCGAAAGCAGCGGGAAAATAAGCAGCCAGGATGCTCGCGGCGAGATGCTTTTGCATTGAAATGTCCGAAGCTCCGCGCGCGCTCACGTTTTCCTTCTATTTCTGCCTTTTCTTGCGAGAAGCTCGGGCAAAATGGACACTGAGAGATACGAAGCGGCGTTCTACAAAATGCCTTTCAACGGCGAAAAACGTTTCGCGCAAGCGCCTCCATCGTCGCCGATAATTATCGCGCCGATCACGCGTTTATCGATTTCGACGGCGCGGATTGACGCTCCGATAAATCCGTCCCTCCCGCGATTGATTTGGAGAACGATGCTGTGCCTTCTGTCATCCGGCATAATCGCCACGCCGCCGCGCGCCGCGACGCCGGCCGTCTCGCGTTGACGCGTAAGCTCTTCGCGCGAGAGAGTGTTGCATTATGCAGGAAAAACGTTAAGCAACGAAAAGGAAACGCTCGTAGCGCGCGGGAGATAAACCGCGGCCGGAAAATCGGATATTCCCTTTCCTGTCTCGTTTGCCCAATGCGAGACGTTCCGGGACTGACGTTGAGGGATGCGAAAGCTTTGATAACGGCTCTGGGAATATCTTCCCGATGCTAAATATTCAAGACGCGTGAACGCCGCACAATCGCGCGGCGCGGAATTAATTTCGAAGCTTCTGAATTTACGTTTGACGTTTCCCGCCGGCTGAAGAAATTCCGCCGGCGGACGAAAAGGGAAACCTTGTAGCGTCTGATAAGCCGTAGATGGAAAATCGCGCGAGGTCCTCCCGCGCCATCCCCACTGTTTTCCCCCCGCAAAAAAAAAATTCGCCGGCGGACTGACGTTAACGGATGTAAGAGCCATCCTCCAGTGGACGGGCCACGGCTGCGAAATTGTTGGCCGTTTTGTAGAATTAGCTTCATGGCTTTTACTTCCCGTCAGGGATGCCACTCCTTTGTTTTGCTTTGTTTCGCGCGATATTGCATCGCTGCGACAACAACTCCGACGTAATAGGCATCAGGTATCATCCATTTTCAGATCGCAAATGCTCGCGGATCCATTGAGACGATAAAAATGATGCATATTTTAAGCTGATACCAATAAAATTTAACGAAGACATCAATGGATCAAACATCGGATTCTTTCTTTAATTTACAATAATAATAAGCAAAACTCGATCGTTTACGATATACAATAAATTAGAGAGAAAAATGCCATTTACGATCCAGACTGGACAGTTGGGAAAAAAAGTATATAATATTCACAAAATTATTATTAAACTACCATGATCCAGTCCGTAATTGGCATTTTTCTCTTTAATTTACAATTACTGCTTCATTAATTTTACGCAAAAGAGAAGGAATGTCTCCTCTTTTTTCGAGTTAATGAATATTTTATTAATTTAGCGTCCATAAGAGATTTTCGAATTAGGCAATCATATAAGATTTATAGTACTGTCAGATTTTGGAGTTTTAGTTCATTATTTCATGTCTCAGCATATAAAATACGTGACGTAATCAACTGGATATAAAATGTCCACTTACAATCACTTTTCGCAAAATGAGCTACTTGAAGTTTTAGGAGCTATGGAAGTAATTGCCATGCAGTAGCTGGCGCTGTAACGATCGTGATTATAAGTTACACATAGCTTTTGTAACTAACTGAAAAGCGATGCCTTTTTCGCGCGCTGGATCATGGAGCGGAGTTTCCCCTCACCTCCCCGGTCGACTTCGCTCGTCCGCCTCGGGGTTACGCGCGCGCGCGAGCAGTTTCTATTTAACATTTAGTCATACGCTCGCGTAGGTACTTCACCGACTACGCATTCATCGTAAATCTTACCACTACACGCGCGTACACGACGGCCAAACGATAGTGGTTACATGTATCGATATACAAGCACGCGCGCTGCTCGGTATGGATCGCCCGTTCTCTTCGATCTCAAAGCCACCCCTGCTCCGGTTTCACGGAT
>NW_020212234.1:2780-13519 GCF_003070985.1 Temnothorax curvispinosus | reverse complement strand
ACATGTTATATTTCGGCGGAATAGACCGTCGCGCACCGTCCGTCTGTATACTTTCGCGCGGTAGTTTCTAGTCAAACACGATCTTTTATTCCGCGATAGAATTACAAAAGCGATATCGCGGGACCCGGCTGGATATAGCAAAGTTTCGTGCCGAAATAATTCGCGGTGGAGGAGTACCTGCGCCGATCGGCTCGGCTCGTTCTCGCTCGAAGCGAGAGTTGCTTTGTTGCAGCCCCGAACGCGGGGAACCCAATTAATTTTGTTTGATCGGCACTTTTTCCAATTTTGCCACCGCGGTGGTCCTCATCCACGCCATATATTCTCATCGAAGACGTTAAACCGCGATCCACTTCGTCCGGATAATATTCGCGATATATATAGAACGTTACACGCGGCAGAGAGGCAGAGTGTTCATAGCTCAGAATTAAACTTTTAGTTTGAGTTAAAGTCAGAATAATTCTCCGACTAATCCGAAAGATACGTAGTCTCGTTTTATGGACATTATTATCACATAGCCGTCTTGTAGATTGGATATCGTATATAGTCACGCGGGCACTTGCGCCGATCGTTCGACTTGATTAACGTACAGCCATAATCGTAACATTAGCGGGCAGGGAAGTTGTTTTTCGCGGTCGTTATTGATCCTCCCGGGAGGATGAATGTACGAGCCGGGAAAAAATAAACGGCCAGGGCTATCCGCGATAAAATTGCGAGAACAATCCATTCCCTTCGTCGATATAGGATGTATAATTGTACATTCAATAAATACCATTATCCGTTGGTGCAACGTTATTTATTCGCCGTCCGTTCTACTTCTTTTTTCTGCTACAACACTCACCGATACGACGCTCGAATTGGGTCGAGTAGGGATTTTCGCCGAATGGGAAAGCGGTTTTGCCGACGGCAATGCAAATCTTTTGTGCAACAAACGATCTAATTCGCGGAATAATTTTGGGAATTCACAATCTTTGTTATTGATTACAAACATAAACGGTGATTATATAAGTAATTAATTAGCACAACCCGTAACTTACTAATGTAAAATACGTGATATACAAAAACTAAAATAAAATAAATATCTTAATATATTTTTTATATATCTGTAGAATTTTTGAAATTCTTGGATACTCAAATAAAAATATCTGGTTAAAAATATGAGGACCACTTTAAAGTTTCGAGATTTCGCAATTTAAGAACAAATCTCGACAGTAAAACTCTATGGGACACGGCGACATAAGGTAGACGTTGAATTGAGAGTAATTCTCCATTCGGTATCCATTTGAAAGTACGACCCTTTGGGAACGACTCCTGAAGGCAAAACTAGGGTAGCAAATAGGAAACACAAACTAAACAAATCTTAATAGCAGTACTTTTATTTATACTCCTTTTACACCCATACTATATATTTTAACATCACAATACTTTTCTTCATCAAGCGTGAAATTGTTTTTAACTTTCCTCATGTAAAAAATTGCAGAATTCTTATAGATAACGCATATATCGGTGATTTTGTTAACTAATTTTTTTCTACATAAAAATAGTTTTGGTTGAAAAAATAATTTTTGTAATCAGTTATCCATTTTCGTGGAAACAGAAAAAACGGGCAAGTTTTTCATGACTTTTTATGTTTTTTATTTAAAAATCAAGTGTTATACTACGGAAAATAAGCGACCCTCGTGGGCCTAAAAATAGGCTTCCCGTCCTCTACAGGTTAAAGAAGAGATGTAGAGAATTTTGTTTAAACAACGATGGTAGAAACGGCTTCAATCTTATTAAGCAATGCCGGTGACAGAAAAAGCTTATCACTTATTCATATCCACGTTGTTGGAGGTAATCGTGATTTTCTTAGGAAATGCGATAGCATAAAAGCAGTGGCATACGTGGATAGGTATAGACGAGCGGGCGGAGACAAAGTGATCGCGGGAACATCGGGAGACGCGAGCAGGATGAGAGGAAGAAAAGGACAACGCGAATGGCGCGGCAGGTGACGTAGAAGCCGAGCAGAGTTGAGAGCTAAGTTTTAATTAATGTAATGGAGAGTAGCGCGTGATTAGCCTCCCAATCAGCACGCTCCTCCTGCTGCTCCGCTGCGGCTCCGGTTAGAGAAGGACGCGTAACACGAAAAAAAGGGAAACAAAGATAAAATTTCTAATAAGAAGATACGAGGAAAAACAGAGAAATTGGGAATGAAAATGGTCGGGTAAAATAAATATAAAAAAAATTTATATAAATTGTTCCGACTGGTGTTATCCAAAATTTGTAAGAAAAAAATGTCGTTGTACTCTTTTTACTCGTACGTGACATTCGTTGGTGTTGAATTCAATATTGGCAAAACATTGCAAAAACGGAACGTGACGGTATTAAAAAAAAATAATAATAATAATTGAATTTTTTACGTTTCATGCCTGGATGGTAATAACATTATTTGCTCGATGCAGATCACGATGGGCCAATTTATGCGAGCGCAAGAGCTAAATTGTTTGCTTAATGCGCATCTAATTATGCTGTTCTGCATTCTGCATTAATGGATAATAAGTATAGGTGCAAGCGTCATAGTTTGTTTGTTGTTGGTAACGTGGATGTTACCAAACTAGCGATAACTTGCTTATCTTAAGATAACTAATCTAGCGCTACGTAATCCGAACACGTATAGCTGAAAGATAATCACAAGAAAATTCCCGGGGCCTCGAGGGCAACAAAAAGAAATTTATTCATTTGTTTATTCATTAAAATGTAATTGCGACGATACAGTTGTGCATATTCGATCAATCATCGTGCTTCATAATGAACAATCGGCGCGCCGGCAAACATTTTACAATACGCGCTCGACACATACATAGCATGTCAATTAATTGATTTACGGGAAGCGATATTTATGAAGCGTGATAGTATCCTACGGTTTTTCCGTTAATTCTTTTGTTCGATTCGTCCGATCGTGTTATTTCTCACCGTGACAGGTATCGTCGTGATATTCGTCGACCCGATAATAGTTTCGATCGGGAACAGACTGCACGATACATTGCGCTCGACCGTCAATTAACGGTAACCGATAATCCAAAATAATGACAAGCGATTGCAGTTTGCGCCCCGCGATAACTGTTTGTCGATTTAAAAAGCGTAGAGGGCCTGCAGTGTAATTTTGTATTGTAGACAATTAAACTCATCTTGCGACAGCAGGACCGTTGTTCCGCCAAGTACGGGATGAAAGGCAAGAATAATGAATATGATACAGAAAAGATATAAAATGACGTGGAATTAAATTATTTGTTTATTCACGAGTTTATTTGCATCTATTAAAATATAATTACGTACATTGACGAGTACATGCATGGGGATGGAAAAAATTATAAGAACAATTTCGAGAAGGGCAAAAAAGAGATGGTAAAAAGTTTTAGGAAAATAAATTGCTTCAGCTTGCCGCTTGTGATGCGATGTTGAATTATATTGAACGGTAATTGTTATAAAGTACCTAAAAAGAGTAGTTTCTGAAGAAAACCGTCGTAATAACTGACTCATTTCTGTTACGTTGTATAGATCTGTAAAACTCCAGGCGCCGATTAATCAAAGAGATATTTTATGCCCCGGCGAAGTTATTGCGAAATTATTACCGCGAGTATGCTCGCGAGGAAGCCTGGCGAAGCGATTACATGATTAATTCCCCCCCTCTCGTACGATGCTGGGACACGAAATGGGTACACTCGTTAGCTCGCGATAATAAAATTAGTAGTCGCGGACGTCGTCATTAATCCTCCTTAAGCGATAAAGTAGCCGGCACGTTGTAATAATGGAGTATTAGATCTCATTATTGCGGGATAATTGGAAAATGGTGGAATGGCGCGGAAGATGTGGGTTACATAGGATACATATAAACTACATGGGTGAGCATAAGATAATTGAATTGCCACTATGCCCGCGCGCGAACTTCGTATTAACGGGAATTTATTAATTTATCATCATACGTTGCTCTCGATACGATAGTTCGAACCGAGATCTGTATCTAAGCCAATTACTATCTACACTTAGAAACTAAAAACTCTTTCGCAAAACTATACTGGCGAGCCCGTCATAAATTACGTCGAGGATTACCATTATGATTTCACGATTAATAATCTCATAATCCGAATTGATTCGGATCGAAGCTATAATTGGTATCTATTAAAATTGCGATTGGGATTTTCCCTCGTCTAGTTTGATCTTCTCATAGTACGATATATATCTTATCGATTATCTCGGCGAAGGGAGCCGTTAACGAGACGTTGTGTGATGGTAAGGTAGCGATATTATGTTACATTTAATCGTGCGCGCTTCGGCATCGTGGCAGCGACGTCTATCAGACTAAGCAAAACGGATCATTCAGTTATACAGGCTGCAGCCTCGTCAATGTGAGGCCTAACGATCTCGCAATGATTAGATCATGTGTACCGCACGTTCGTATCCCGTTCTAATTGGCGTAATGACGACAGCTAATTAAGCGCAGCTAAACATGTTGTAACAAGTTAATTATTCGTAAGCCGTACCGAATGTTCTAGTAATTCGTTTCTTATATACGTACCAATTAACAAGAAAACTGAATGGGGATCAAATAAATTAGCAAATAATTGAACGGGAATAAAAAAATATTACGTTCCAAAGTAACGTCGTCTGTACAAACAAATTAACGTATATCCGTAACCAACTGGAAGCCGCGCGGTCGGACGCTTTCGCGTCCGTCGAAAGAGAAAGTATCCGCGTGATTCTACGTGCCGACCGGCGTCATTTCCGGCCGCGCGTGGCCATGGCAAAGGGCGAAAAAAAGAGGGACAGACGGACGAGTGTTCGAACGAGGCGCGAGCCCCGTTGAGAGAAGGGGTTGGGGAAAAAAGTTATATTGCCTCTGCGTCCGGAGTGACGAGCCAAACGCGTCGCCGAGCATATGAATAATATCGCGTCGCGCGACATACAGCGGCGTTTTTCGCGTCGCGCGGCCCTTCGACGCGACCGTCTCGACGGAGTATCCGCTGATTGGATTCAAATTGGAGAGGGTAGTTCATGTCTACATCGCTATGCAGGAATTGTGATTATCCGCACGCAGCGCGGAGGACAGACCAGCGCAATTAGATCGCGCTGCTGGTCGATTTTACGAGAGAAGGAGACTGCGGATTAGCGAAAACGGTCTCTGCTTCCAAACATCGAGAAATAACGAGGACGCAGTGATGTTCGTATGTCGGGCACATTAGAAGATCTGGTCGGCGATATATTTATAGTGGAATACTTTAAGTGAATGAAACGGAGCATCGGCAGGATCTCGGACAAACGAGCGTCCAATATTCCATTTGCAAATGTAGAGCGTAAAGGAATTACCTCTCAGGTCGCGCTGCGCAAGACGCCGCGCCGCGCGATGGAGAACGAGGGGGAGGGAAGCAGCTAGTGGAAAAGGAGTGAGGAAGATATGAAGAGGGATAGAGATATTCAGCGGAATATTCTCTCCACGGTTCCATGGTTCTCCATTTTCTCTGTCCGACTTATCGTTTCTACGCGGGGCGGTTCTTATCCCGTCGTCTTACTCGCGATTGTCTATAACTCGATGCTTTCTTGCGCCCGCGCCGCGCGACGCCCGCAGTAAATAGCTTCTTCTCCCTCTCGCGAACACATTCCTTCCTTTGTGAGCGCCCGCGACGGGAAGTGCGAGGTTCGTCGTTCCTCGAAACCGCCAGCGATTCGACTGTGTTTGGCTGTGCATTTTGAAACTTTCAAGACGGATGCAGGTAAACGGACAAAGTTTCGAGTTCACTCGGATGGGCGACGTTGGCGCGTCACTTTACTAATTGCGTTCAGGATTTACGAGACCTGGGGGCGCAAGAGGACTTCGTTTCAGGATCGCGCCGATGCATTATCGCGTCGAATCGCTTTCCCCAAAAAAGAGACGCTGTGGCACGATAAGAATGTGCTTAATACGAAACCGCAGCCGTCGCGAACGTAACACAGAAATACAGCAAGATACAGAGTTGCGTTATTGCATTGCACTATTGATCTCTTTTTAATGTTATGTTTAACCTTTATTGTTTCCTACCAGCGAGAAAATAATTCACCGTTAAAAAGTTTTCAGAAAATGCTTAGCATTCATGTTGTATATATGTAGATTGAGCCTCGTTACTTTAGGGTTAAACCGCGAAATATGCCATAGGCCTCTTCGCATGAATGAAAGATGGAACTCATTGTTCACCGCCGCGTCTCGGGATTTCCGGAGAGCCGCGCTTTTCGCGAGCAGAACACGAAGAGGAGAATCACGGACGGCTGGCGCTGAAAGTTTTAGTCACGGTTTGCGATCTTAATTTCTTGCCCGTTCTTGCCTCGCCGTGGTGCGTTCTTCTTTTTTTTTTCCTCTCTCTCTCTCTCCTTAATTTTTGACCCGTGGAAACGCCGTCTGCAGGGAACACGAATGCGGAGGTGGAAACATTCCGACCTGATGTCGGTTGTCGGTCTCGCCGGGGTGAACCCCCGCGTAAATTTTCGCCCGACTTGAGAGACCGTGGCGAGGTGAAAATTGTTCAGAATCAATGACCTCAAGCTCGAGGGGACGACGACGCAGCGTATTTTCCCAGGCTCGGCCGGCGCTCTCGGCAACGTCGAATATAACGGGGCGCAACATCTACGCGTTACTGATACTCGACACGAGGTAACGCACGGGATATTCTGCAAAATTCCGGGAATGCTCGGAAAGCGAATAACATTTGTTACATTTGAGAGCAACGATCTGTAAATCGCTGCCGTTGCTGAATGCCGTTTCAGCGAGCTTTCGACGCAACAATCAAAAGTGCAAAGATGGGTGATTTCGTGCAACCAAGGATGCCTGTGGTTTTGTCTGCATTTTATTACTTCATCGATTACACAAACGAATGTACTTAATTTCGTGTTTTCCTAATAACGAATGTAAAATTAGACGGCTCTGCAAATGTACAGTGATCTCAATTTCTTTTCTCCGGCTAATTTCTCTTTGCTCGTCTTTATGCCATGCATCAAATTGTCAATTGCGAAAAACAACAATTTGAAAAACGTGATAATACGACGGGATTTATAAGATCTGAAAAGCCGAGGGATTCTTAGAAGGCTCTAGGAGCGCAGAGAACCGTTGGTGATCCTTCCTTATTTTTCTCTCCCGAACGCCACGGTGAAGTCTCACGCAATTTCCAAATTCCATTTGTACGGGCGAAAAAGAAACGACGGGAAAGAATTGACGCTGCTAAAAATTTCAGCTCTTGGTCGCGACCTTAATTTCTTCTCCCTCGTGACTCCTGACTTCCATTGCTCGTTTTTGACCCGCGAAAATGGCCGACCTGCTAGCGCGTGTCGTGGGTGGGTATGGTCGACATGAATAAATAAAAGAGCTACGCCGTCGAGGGAAAGAGAGTGAGAGATAGATAAATCTCTATAGAAATAGAGATAGAGATAGAGGTAAAGATAGAGAGAGAGAGAGAAAGAGAACTTACGGGGAAAAATAGACGAAAGGCAGGTCGGGTCGAAGTGTCGGGAACCGGGAACTCGCGTGGCAGTTCGTTCGGTTACACCGCCGAAACTTATCTAATCAATCAGCCGACTGATCAACCTTTCATTGATCGCTGTAATCCATCACATGTAGCGCCGATACAAACCAGCCGCGCCCTCCCGTCCGCACATCCGCCCGCCGCGCCGCCAACTCTCTCGCTCTCTCGATTTTCCCCTCTGAGTTATAACGCTAATTATTTTTCGCCCGAGCGATCCATCTCAGCGAGCACCTCGGGCCGCCGCGATACGCTGACAAATCTTCGGGAAATCATTAAAAGTTTTTAACCAGCGGCAGACAGACGGTATCGCGCGCTCCACCGTAGGAAGAGTTCCCGTATTCCGGGGCGTCTCTCCGATCCGCGATGTAAAGAAAATTTCTCTGCAGAGAATTCTCCACGGGGATCTGACAAGTTACATAAATCTCCAATTGGTATTATCGCATTAGCGCGGTGGTAGTCTACCGCGCCGTCGGATTAACAAGAGTATCAAGTGCGTGTTAATAATGAATGCGACTTGCTGCTATAACTTTCCGGACGCCTCCGCGTATTCCCTCCGAGGGCCGCATTTGCATGAGCCGGTAATCATTAATAGATCGTCGCTACGTAGCGCGGTGTAACGCAAGATGCAAATTAATGAATGAAGGAGAGCCGAACGACTATAGACCACATCTGATTTGATATTCAAGCGCGGAATATGCATGCAGTAGCGTAGGACGCTGCACGCGCGTATAGTCTGCGTAATCCACGTAATGCAGTTTGGGAATCTAATCAGGGTTTATTGCAGGAATGTCGTTCGCTGTTTCTTTGATGAAACTTTCGTCAGGTATGCGCCGCGGTACTCTACATAATTAGAATGTAATTCGGCCGCTCTCAGCGACTGTATACGTGAGCGAATTATCGCAAATTAGGTCTCCGCGCGGTGTAAGTAACGCCGTTGTCCAACTTACACGTAGACCTTTTTTTTTCACAGTCCGCCGAAACAGCCGTATATAATTATACGACGCTCTCTACTTCCATCTCGTAATTAACGCACTAATTTAAAGTCATTAAAATGATCCGGATAGCGTGACATGTCTTCGCAACGCAGTTTGCACGTGATATCGTGTGTAATTTGTAATTAAATTTGACGGCACGTGATGTAGTTCAATTGTGTAGAAGGTTCTCAAAATTAATGGCTGATTCGATGTTAACAGCGAGACACGTATTTTGCCTGGGAGAATTTAATAATTTATTAATTCTTTGCAATCTCCACGACGTATAATCATTGCTTGATGTTATCTTAATTTTAATGACAATTTTCTGTTTGATTAAATTTGCATTAAGTTTTTCTTAGAAAATTCAATCTCTTTTTAATTATATTCACACGTTCGTACATCTCATAAACTTGATTTTATTCCAATCTCTTACAATTTAGATTCGTCAGATTAAAGTTAAAATTTTGAGCATATATATAGTGACTGCTGGCCGAATGCCCGGTTTTAGACAAATTTGCACTATAAAGCGTTCTGATCCAATATCGTATTATGTTTCATACATAAAGAACGAGTGGATCTTCGTGATTAAATCTATCTTTTTTTTTTGTCAATTCCAGTTAAAAGTTCTCTCTCCGCTCGGTTTGAAAGTAGGGCAACACTTTGAAATGCATACGCATACGTGTGGAGTCGTCAGAGATAGGAGAGTCACGACTCATTTAACACAATCGAGTAAGAGCCTCGGAATGGAACCTTTGAAATTAAACGGGAGAGAAATAACTAATGGAAACAAGACGAGCTCGACGGTGAAATCAATATATACTTTTTACGCGATAATTAACTTTTAAGGTAATTAAGAATGGAAAAGAGACTATAGAAACATATATATTAAAATAAATCATATAATGTTGTATATCGTATATATGAATCATAACGAGGGTTAAGAGTTAAGAGCCTCGCGTGCGGCTTCTCGCAGAAGAATTCGCGCGGCTTCAAAGCCGAGTCCTTAACTGCATTTAATTTACCTCGCCGTAGCGTGTTTCGCAAACTCATTGGCGTGTTGGCGCCTCGACGCGCTTACGACGAGACCAAAGGGATTCTTGAAGAAAGCACTCTTACATAAGGCAATATACGTAGTATTTAGCCGTTTGACTTGGCAGCGTCTCGTTCTGTCTGTCCCTTTGTGTTACCGAAACAATAAACGAGGCGATTAAAGCGTAGATTGGCGTCGGGCGCTTCACCCAAGGATTTAATACCGAGGTCACTTCGGCCCGATTGAATATAAAGGTCACATCGAGTATACGAGTGCTTGTAGTCGCGCGCCACCTCAAAGCTGCGTTTTAATCAGATCTATTGCCGACGGTAAGAATTAATCGAATTATCCGCAGTTTTCGACGTAAATAGTCTCGTCCGCGAGATTAAAGATTTAGCGACGACCGCGGCGCCGCCATGACCGACCGGTATTTATAAAAGCAGAAACAAGAAATGCCATAACGAAGTTACACTCTCATCCGAACGAGATGAGTCCGCCGGACTTATTTTATCTTTCCCCTCGTAACAAGTATTATCGTGATTCCAATATATATGGTGATTTTATGGTATTTATTACCATACCTTGCAATTATTTGATAATACATAAAGACGGAAAAAAATCTTGATATCAAAGTGTCCTGTTATATTGAAAACTCCTCGTCAATTTACAAAAAACATTTATCTTATTGAAAGTAGAACGTTAATGGAAATCGATCGCCATGTTACAATTACGATATAATCATATATTAATGAAAGACTAGTGGATGTTTTCTCTCTTGAAATAGAGTTTGTCAGCTTGAATTATTCATTTAGCAAAAAACCAGTGAAGAAACGCTGTAATTTCACGACACGCTAAACAAGAACTAATATTCTAAATTATTCGCCTTCTCTCTTTCAAAATAGGGCATGCTTCTATTTAATCTTAACTACCGAGTCTCGCTATTTAATTTCCTGTTTTGTTCGTATCACGGAACGAGGTTACGCGGCACTCTAATTTTTCAGAAATAGACGACTACATATCGTAACAACGAATGTAAAGTAAACGTCATTGTGCAAAGACTGAAATATTTACGAAGTGCAATTCAACTGTTGAAAAAATAACTGTCTCCAACTCGCACAATACCGCGAAGACAATGGCGCGACGTGAAAAGAGAACGTTTGCTCGGAATTCTTTTCCACTGTCGTGATAATATCTTCGTTGCGGCAGATAGAATGT
>NW_020212234.1:0-2770 GCF_003070985.1 Temnothorax curvispinosus | reverse complement strand
ATTTGTATACAGAAAAGATTCTACTCTCTCGTTGCCATTTTCTCTTATTTTATCGAAGACGATAATAATATAATATTCTTTTTATAGTTGTAAATTAATGCTATCGAGAATATTCTTCTTAAAAATGAAGAATCTTAAACTAATTTTCTTCCGTCTTTTAAAATAATCGATTCAAATAAATTTATTCGGTAAATTTATTCGACCAGCGACGAAATGGTTTCGAAAATCGTAGCAATATTGCGCTTGCTCTCCGATGTCTGATCGCAGTGTGTTACCCTGTGTATAATCTGTGATCTCTTCGAGAAGCGGCCAGCGCGCGGTCACCATTCTCTCCCCAATATGGTATGAATCGTCGAGCGGTGAGCTTCGACAAATAGAGACAATTAAGCGGCTAATATGAGATGCCCCCGCCTTGTGCGTAGCTCCCACGGGGACGGAACGCGGCGGAGGTGGCGAGAGAGTGTGCACGCGTAACAATACTACGGGACAGTGCAAACACCGGCGGGGAAAACCAACAATGTGCCCCGGCCCCGGAGAGGCCGCCTCCAGGGCTGCTGCCTGCACCCGGAGTTGCACATCTCTCCCTGCCGCACCGCCCTGCGTGTGCACGTGCGTGCGCGTTGATCGGACCCGGTAGGCGGGCGGGTTCTGGCTGATCGTGACCACGCATACGCTCCTGAAATTGCATTAAACGGCCGAACGAAAGCGTTAAATAATGCGTCAATTATAAGCGACGGCGTATTATCGATACGCGCGCGGCCAGAGCACGAGCTATTTAATATACTTTCGCGAGGTGAGGCGACCGGGGAGGGAGATAGGATTGTCGGATATACGATATACAGATATATGATGCGTATCTAATGCGTGCGCTAGGGTAAATATCGATGACGCATTCAATTAGCGCGAATAAATATTGTCTCCGGAGAAAATGAACGAGGTGCGCGCACGTTTGATTCGCGCAATTGGTATTATTAGGAAGGTGGCGAGTGATGATCTTATTTTACATTTCGCAAGAGATTGTGTATCTGTGCTCCGAATGTTTTTCTGAAATTCCAAGGCACAAAGTTTTACGTGATTAAACGTTAAATTGCACGCATCGTATCTTTTTACGCGTTCGCGGGAAGGATTATTCTACTTTGCAGGTGATAATCATGAAAATCGCTAAAAATCACCGGGAAAACTGAAAACCGTATCGCTTTTTATTTTTTTTTTTCATAATACATAAAATTCGGGATTTATTACAGTTCTTCTCAAATTTCCTATGCGCCGTTTTCGTGCAAAACTAGAAAAAAATATACATGTATTGTTCCGGTATTGCAAATGTTGCACGTGCTTGATGCTCACGTTGTCCTATTATTCTGCGAAAAGATATTGTTTTCACTTACACACAAAACGCCCTTAATTGGCGCATGTGTGGCTCATTAGGCAAATTAAATGGACCCCTCGTTTACTCGCGGTCTTAATTTTTAATTTAACCGTAGAAAGTTTCTGCAAATTTGCTTCGCGCATTGACAAAGCGATCCTAACCGAACCGATTTCTCTCTCGCAGCCGAAGGGCGATCTGTCTTCGAAACGGATTCGTTATTGATTAAGCGTGGAAGTGAAAAATCGCCTCCTTGTCGACGATAATAATCCCGCGTCTAACAGAGAAACTGTCGAACGCAAAAAAAAACGGGGGATCGCCGGGGATACTTGGAGGCAAAGTGGAGGCAAAGACACGGTTAATGAAATAATTGAACGGAAAAGGATATTCGTCTGCGGGCAACTGTTCGATGCAACGAAATGCATAACAAATTCCCCTTGCACGCGCACGCACGTGGACGCTCCGGGCGACAACGCGGGACGGCGGGGAGGGAAACGCGTGTGTATTACCTGAAACAGATCGCCCGAAGCAAAGTCGGGTTGCAAAAAGGAGGAGAGGATAGAGAAAAAGAATCCGGACGAGGAGGACGGAATCGGCGCACGACCGAGAGAGGAAAACAGACCGACTAAATCAACAGCCCGCGGCAAGCGCGGGGAAAATATCTTCTGCTCGTTCGCTCGTTCGCTCAAACACCACTCGCTCTTCTCGCGCTGTCATTTGCGCCCAGTTTTTCTTTTTCTTTCCTTCTTTCTTCTTTTTTTTGTACCGCGTGCGCGCATTGGCATGAAAGGTACGTAGCGCGACATCCCGCGAATTCGATATTGACCGGTACGCGATAACTACTCCGGAAGAGGATGGGGATCCTTCTCTTTCGCTCACTTCAAAGAATTTCGATAATCAATACCGTGTTGATTTCACGTATCTACCATCATCGGTTCATCTCATGCGTATGAAATCTCGAGACTTCTTCCATCTCTCATTCTCTCTCCATCTCTCTCGCCATCGAAACCCGGATAGATTTCTGGGCACATTCGATCATTACCCCGCGGCTCTTAATTTCCAACTCCCGTAGATTACGTTCTAGGGAGAACTGCAATGCGTATCAAGTATCCCCATAGTTGTCAGTGTCTAATAGCAGATGTATCGCATGACGTTGTTTCCAGTCGCAACTGCGTCTTCAGTTACATTGCAACGTCTACAGCTGTATAACAGAGTTCTACTACTCTTGAACAGTTTTGATGTCGAGCTCTTCATCAATGATAAATCTGAGACTGTGTCATACTTGTATAACTCCTGTGTGACACGTAAATTATCATATTACTCGTGTAATTTGCGAAATTCCGAATAACAGATAAACTACTTATTTTCCTTCTAATCATTAAAAGCCTAACAATTAAAAGTTTTCTC
>NW_020212233.1:0-3504 GCF_003070985.1 Temnothorax curvispinosus | reverse complement strand
TGTTGCATTCTTAATCGTGATGTTTACTTCAGATGTACCGTAGAACATATCTCCTTCGGCTGCAAGTTCTAGTTGTATTTTATAATGCTCCGGTACTATATCCGGTAAATATAAATTATCTTCAGTGGAAGACTCGATGGAAGATTTAGTAGGAGACTCATTGTTCCCATTGTTATCAGGATAAGCTCGGGGATAAGCGTGATAATGTTCTACTCTTATAAATATAAAGATGCTAGTTAATAGCAGTTGTAATAATCTCATGGCCAATCCAAATAAGTTTAGTAGTGTTTGCGAAAACCTATGTTCGTTAGAGGAGAAAGAAATATAAACAAAATGTGAAGTAAATAATATTCCCAGACAACACGCATATCAAAGAGTTGCCTTGAAGGTCCAAACGGACGTCTTTTAGACATGCGTATTGTTGGAGAATTACTTATAAAAAAGGAGAAAAAACAATTATTTTATTAAAATAATTTATAATCTATTCAGAAAAAGAATTAATACTTTTTACCATAAATCTTAGCTCATAATATGTTATAATTATATTAATTTCTAAATTTAGAGTTTTATTGTGATACAATTTATGTAATTTTCAGAGAATTGCACAATTTTTTTCAAAATTTTGAAGATTTTGTTTTAGAATGTAATGTTTAATAAAGGGAATATTTCCTTCATCAAGCTTGTTTAACGTGTTGAAAAATACTAATTTTGACATATACTAATATATATAGTGTATAAACATCTACAGGAATGTTCGTTTTCGAAATAATAAAAGAGAATCAAAATGTCTCACAGGAATTCGAATACATCCCGAAGAGTCCAAAAACCCGATATGGTTTGTGACGTTGCGGTTTCGCCGCGGCGTGGCAGCGCTCCGCCGCCGTCACAAGGCGCGGATTGCGCGCCCGAGGACGGCTCACGAATCGACCTTCGATCTCCAGGGGCGTATTAAAGTTGCGATTCAAATATTCATTATTGTTTTTTTTTTCTTGCGATATTGCGTGGCGCCTCACCCCGTCGAGTTGGAGTTCCAACGCCACACTGAAGATGACGAGGAGTACCAGGAGAGCCGGATGATAAACGGAATCACAAGGACCGAAAGCGAGATGTCGAGGGCGAGGAGCCCGAGTTACGAGGACCGCTACTAAGCGAGGGACGACGTGAGACGCGCGCGCTGCGCGCCAGCAACGGCAGGCGAACCTGTGCATCGCAGGGGCCCGGCGCCGGGCCTGTCTGCAGTCCTCCGAGGCCAGACGGACTCTGGGGGTGGATGGCCACCGCCCCCGAGTCGAGCCAGAGGACACCGCGGGAGTCATCGCCTTGCCTACTACAACGGGGAAACCTGGAAGGACCCCGCGAGCGCGAAGGGCACGTTCGAACGCCCCGCCGAATCCACGGTCGATAACCCTGCTAGCGGCTCCCTCGCGAGCTTGCGAGCTCATCGCCAATTGGTCCGCTTATCGCGCGGAAGGGTCGCGCATGTCCCGCTAGGGGCGTTAAATCGACGCCTCTATCGAGCGCACTTCCGCGATCATTCTTGAGCCACCCTCGGGACGACACGCACGGCTTTCTTGAGCGCTTCTCGACCGACTCTTGCTGCGCACTTGGTGCCTGATTCTCTCGCGACGGTTTTTGGTGACGGCGGAGAGGACAACCCCGACCGAGGAAGTATCTTACCGGTGAGGTTGCCTCGTAATAGACGGTAGTAATGTAAGCCACGACACCGCCCTCCGGGCCACGCTCTCGCCTAAAGTACTCGCGTAATTGAGATCTCGTAATTTTGCATCTGCGATCGAGAGCGAGAGCGAAGGGCTTTGGAATGGTCTCGTGGCCGGTGAATAGTACTCATCGCGTGAAAGTCCTGGAGATCGCGATAGATATCTCGATTCGGAAATTCGCGAACATTCTTACGGTATCTGTGGTTGCGATCGCGTATTACCCGGCTGTGCGTCCCGCGCGACTCTCGTGATCGTAGTTTATTCGTCGAGAATGATTCTTTTGCGTTACGCCGTTTCAGTAATCTCGTGTGCTGGCGGTCAAATTCGCGTTTTCCTCGTGTAGATATTTTCCCCTGCGTAGATTTAGTTGGACATTGCGTTAGTATGTAAGTTCGTCATCTCTTGCGTTAGATTTAGTTTATTTCGCGTTAGTCTGTAAGTCCGCCAAGACATTATGGCGTTGTGTAGTCTCGCGCTGGTATAGCGCTATTCTCCTCGAAAAATACTCTTTCTTTCGCGTTGAATTAAGTACTCTTTTGCGTAGGGCGTATGTCCCGTAAAAATTCGTTAGATTGAGTACGATATTCTTCTCGCGCTGATGATTTCCTCGGCGCGATAAAACCTAAAGATTTCGCGTTACCTGTCGCGTTCGGGCTTGATTATTGGTCCGTCGTTGTGTTATATTGCGCCTCGTATTTCGGGGATACTCTATCTTGGCGACAGAATTCTGAACAATCGCGATCCTGCGTACTTTCTGGAGTAAACTTGGCGTCTGAGATCGCGTAAAATTTTGACTTGTTTTCGGAGTTATTATTTTCCTGGTTGTAGCGATTTTTGATTTATTCTTCCACGCTCACGATTATTCACGGCTATATGATTTCGCCTTTGTGAGAGATGAATCAACGGTTCGTTAATTTATTAGAACAATCTCGTGAGCTAATTGTTTTTTTCTTTGCAATAAATGTTAATCTCTTTTGTTATTAATTGTTTGAGTTCGTAATTGCTGTGTCGCCCGTCACAATTCGCGCTGCCCTATATCACCTTCGTCCCTGAGTAATACGCCGAGCTGGTCGATTTCTCGCACGCCGTTTAATTACGATAAACGTTTTGATAATTTGTGATAAATTTCGCGTTAGTGGACGCGGGATACCGCGTCTGGCGCCCAACACTCACGTTCGCGTTAGAAATTCGGTTCGTGCGAGAGATCCGTCGGAGAGGCCTGACATCCTACTCTCCCGCAACTCCCTTTTGATCCGGCTTTGCGCCCGAACGGGTAAAAAGTCGTGACAGGTTATATCATTAATCCCAAGTAGCTAAATATATGGATAATGATAAAAGAAGCGTATACTCGCTTGCAAGAACTCAAACATATGCATGTACAAGAGAGCATATATAAATGGTATTTAATCTAGCTAATAAATAAAAGTAATAATTTTTCTCTGTATAGAATGAAATTGATAATTTTGAGCGTATTTATATAAAATTATTCTTATATAAGATAAAATAAAGATATATTCACATTTCGTACATTTGTATATTTCAAAGTGATATATATGTCTAACAATAAGATTTCTACTTTGGTAAGTTATTTTATATATTGAAATTGTGCGTTAATAAATGTCTACAGCTTTTTGTAACAATTAACAACAATTAACGTTTACAATTACGAACCGTCAGTGCTGGGAAGCATAGAATCGCGCGATCTTTCCGTTTCGACAGATCACTGAGAACTGACGATAATATTGACGACAACATGATACATATCATAATAAGTATGTAACGGCGT
>NW_020212232.1:0-1618 GCF_003070985.1 Temnothorax curvispinosus | reverse complement strand
AATGTTGCGCTCGCCGGGTCTCTCACTTTCTCACAAGCACTCGCGGCGCGCACTCCGTCACTCTCACAGAAATAAAGAAAGACTCGTTGTTAATACCGAAAGGAACTTCTTTAATAAATGGCTCGATAATACAGAGAGCTCGGGATGACACGTCCGAACGTGACGGTATCCCAGCTAAATCCGAACATCAGGTATAAACAACAACATCTGGTAGAAAATCAATATTTAATTGAACATCGGGAAATCAATATTTCTAAACAGGCGTTACTAAGGGCGATTCGCATCTTGACGGAAGTCGCACGCAACAATATTATTGAAGACTCCAATTATTCATTAAATATCCCCGGAAATGATATGAATATTGAAGGATCTAATACATTAAACGAATCTGAACATGTTGATGTAGTGCATGCAGAAATTAATGATGAAATTAATGAAGAAAATGTACCACCAAATATATTACGACAGAGAAAAAAAATACTACAAAAGGAGTAAACAATATAAAGCAGCTGAAAAAATAAGCGGAAATTGAAAGGCTATAAAGGTAAATTGTATAATAGACACAGTACATTGCTTTTTAACATTTAATAATAAGCTTTTCTTGATTAATTAATAAATGTTTTTAATTTAGAGAACTATGAATAAGTATCTCATAAACTGTTACAAATACAGGAAAAGAAATACAAACTTAAAAAAAAGCAACTAAAGTTTGTAAAAACAGCATTAAATGTGCAGCATGAAATATTATAAGTAAACTTAAAAATATAAAATTATCTCTACAGTCATGGATGACACCTGAGACAATAACGTAAGCATTTTCTTGTCGTATAATAATGAAATGAAGTACAATTTTGTTAGCCTGTTGAATGCTATAGCTATTTCGTTTTGTTAATTAATATACTTTATATAATATTGTATTTACTATATGTATCTATAATAAGACAAATTTTATTTTATTTTATTAATTAATATGTCAATATTTTCTGTGATTTGTTTTATTATTTTAATGAAAGTTAATTTTTATTTTAACATAAATAACTGCAACATGTTGAAAGCAAAAATAAAATTTTAATTAAAAATAGAAGAGTATTAATATATTGCAAATAAAAAATATTTTAAACAAAAAATTAAAATATTGTGATAATTAACATTTACAGATCTCATATAAATACTTTTTCTTAGAATAAAAATATTTTTATTTAGAAATTGTATAAGTAGAAATTGTATGTTTTGTTTAGGAGTATATTATATATGTTTGTTTAATTTTTTCTTATAATATTTATTGTATTGTGCAATAAGTATTGTGTAATTTTTCCATTTAATTTTTGTATCCAGCATAAGTTAAATGTGTTCGATGTCCAAAACTATTTCTTAATAAAGTATATATATGTAAGTGTTTCTTATACGTATAAATAAATACTACATAAATATGTACATTACTATAGATAATAGTTTATTTTATGTTTGAAATATAGATACATTTTTATGTAAAATATCGTCGTATTAGTGTTTCTCGAACATTATTTCCATTCCTTCGTAAATCTGCACGTAAATTATCCTCTATTATATCCTCAATATCTTGTTCAATATCTTCTTCCATGTATGCTTCGACATCTTC
>NW_020212231.1:246479-283996 GCF_003070985.1 Temnothorax curvispinosus | reverse complement strand
AAAAACTACGTCGCCCTGCCGTAACGAGATAAGTTAAGTAATGAGACTTTAAAGATGTTGATACTTTCCGCGTGAAAGAATAACACCTTGAGAACCGAATAACGGAATGATGATGGCAACGCGATACAACGCAGTAACGCGTGGCTATCACTTTTGACGCGAAGCCGAGAAGCAAGCACAATCCGCGGCGTGCTTGCTGGATCGACGCTTGAAGGATGAAGTGAACAAGTGACGGGCTTTAGGTGACGTGATACCGTCAGCTCGTGACACGACATGATGGTCTTGATCGCGCGATCGGGGTCAATCGCTATTTTCGATCCGGGAAGAATGCGGTTGCGGATTCCGTAAGCGCGCGGATTCCGCAACGAACAGCGTTTCGCGCGTTGTTGTTAGCGGGAGTGTTTATTTTTATTTTACACAGCCGCCCGGGTACACATAAACCCGTCGATACTGCCGTGCGCTAAACGCGATCAAAGTGTACGCAAATGCCGTTTTATGAATTATTCATGTAAGTCGATCGATGTTTCGCGAATGTGCCATGGATTCGAAAAATTACCGTGACGCCGATAAATAAAACCGATACATGTTTTATATTAAGCTCCGTTTCTGTCAATCATTAATTTTCAAACGAATACGAGGGGGTAGTTTCTCTCGTAATGAAAATTTCATGAGGAGATTTTCCCTCTTCTACTCTACTCGTACAGTCATAATATCGAATATTTTAATAGCGGTAAACTTCAAACGGTAAAATCTTAACAACTCTTTATTGATTAAAACTATCACGTAAAATTAGTTAACTTACTCTCATTAAGGAGTCGATATGTGGTTGAAGTATACAAAAATATCTAAATCAATATTGACATCATATAAATTAGACAAGACAATTATCTCGAAAGTAAGAACTTATATTGCTTTTTTCGTAGAAGGATTTCCAAATAATTTCAAGGGATTGTCGTCCGGGATCGAAATCTCAGAAAATGTGTCATTCTCGAAAAGACACGTTTTCACTTAACTGAAAACACACATTTTCCTCAATACCGTAATCGAACGAACGGGAAATGCGTCGGGCTGTTTCTCTCTCTCTCTCTCTCTCTATCTCTTTCTCTCTCTCGCTCTCGCTCTCACCCTCTGCGACCTATTTTTCCAGTGGAGTTATATGACGCCATCACGGTGACGTCACCGCCGCACTGACGTCACCACCACTCCCTTACGTGACCATTCAGGATGACCTCGTTTCTCTCCCTTCGAATTTCGCCCTCTCCGATTCCTCCCCACCCCAGCGGCTCTGTCCCTAGAGCTTAATGGCCACCTCCTGCGCCATTCATGTGAACATTTCCTCGCTTAGCGGATGTGTTTTATTTCATAAAACGGTTTATTATGCGATCGTGTAAACGCGCGATGCTTTCCACGACGCCCTCGACAGTACTCGACACATAGTGTGGTTTCTTCAGAATCGATGGAAATTCTATCACTTACATGCTTCTGTTATTATATCATCTTACATAATTACATTTGCAATTATGTAAAGAAAGCGCATGTGTCATTAAAAATCTTGCAACTATCGATATTATCAAAGTATCGTATAATTACGAAGAGAAATTTAGGTATATCTATTTCTCACGTTTGATAATAGAATTCTTAAGTTATCAAAATTGTACGCTGGAAAATTAAGTTTTAATTTCTATTTAATCAAATATAGCATGTTTGAAAACTGTCACGATCTATATTCTGTATCCGGACTGTGTTAATATGCTTTAGAATTTATTAAGCGAGTAACGTTATTTGAATTATCGGTGTGTATCAAATAAATGTAGCTTTATTTAAATCACTGAAAGCACGTATGAATTGCATTTGCGCGTCAGTATTAACTTTCATTTCGGATTATGATTTTCAAAAGCTTCCGTTTCAAAAGTTCCAAATGAACCACTTGAAACGTATATATGCGCAGCGCGTGAATTGTAGTTGAACTGATTGAATATTTCGTATCAAGTGCCCGTAACAAGCTCACATATGGTTAAACCGCAAGATAAAAATATGAAGGGCGCTAGTTAGTTAGAAATATATCGTAGGCTGCTGAAGCTAAATCATTTTAGTTGCAGAATGTCGATAATAGAACACGTTCGACCACATGCGCTATAGCTATACGGGATTGATGCACAAAATAGGATTACGGCCAACAGACGCATGCACGTTAACGGCTCAGTAGTAAAACCAGATATTTCGCCGACGTAGGAAAATTACGCGAAAATTCGATAGAGATCAAGCAAAAATCTACTGTTGCTTTCGTATTTCTTTCGCCGATAAAAAAAGTATCAAACCTCATTAAAAAAGAAAAGAACTACAGAGAATTATCAAGTTATTAACTGGAACTTTTAAAATTGTATTAGAATATGAAATAATAGAACGAATATATTCAGTGAGAGAAGTGAACAAAATTGTAATATAATTATAATTACAATTATTATTTTATAAAATATTATACGAAAACATAGATCGTAATTATTCTATCTATATGACTATATGATGTAATTTGTTACATTTGTCATATGTTACATTTTTTATTTAACGTAAATGCATCTAATAAAATTTAATAGATTAAAATAAGTTGGATTGAATAGATATGCTTACAAGCTTTTTATTGCAAATGAGATAAAGCCATTTTTACTATTATTGATTGCGCGTATATGTATAATGGTGTGAATTATATTCGCTACAAGAAACATGAAGTCTTTTCGAAGTTACTCGAGTCTACTTATAAAACTTAGGTTCAAAGTAAGGTCGAAGAAAATTTCCATTTAATTTACCACACAATACCGCGAGAACTGCAATGATCTTGCAAATTAGAACGGAAGACTGACTTATCACGCGAAGCAAGATGTTCTTAATAATAACGGCAGCCTAATAATAACGGTTCGTAGTTTCTCGATTACCATTAACTTGTTAATCGAAGAGAGGCAAGGAAGAACGTATCGAATCAAGAATTTTTATTTCGCCAGATAGAAAAAAGATGGAAACAAAATATAATTTCATAATTCTTTTCAGCCTGCCGGATGTTCATGATGAAGTTTGTTTTACAACGACCTAGCACGAACCGCGCCCTTTGCAACCACTTTCTGCTTGCGACTTTATTGTTCATAGCGCAGGTTTAACGGAGCAAAAGAAGGTAAAAGGCGACGCCCTGCGTCCTTGGCTAGGAGTATCGATAAATGTCACAGTGGTTCTCTCAATCCTACTCAAATAAAACTCGAAACTAGGTTAACATTTCACAGAGCTTATCTTCAACGAGACTGTTGGTTTTTGGCTCGACTTTAATTAAGCACTTTAAAAAGTTGCGATTATACACTGTGGAATATGCATATACTTAAGATTCACGAGTGAAGTTGACCGATATATTTACACTGACAAGCCGTTTCATTAAATATTCTTGATTTTAATATTTTGACACGGTAACCGTATATGAAAGACAATATTGCAAAAACTCCCTATTGAAAGAAAAAACGTTAATTTTGGAAAATTCACCATGAATAATAAATCGAACGCAATGCAACCTCGAATGCAACTCTCGTTGATCATTAATGCGAGCGGAAAATTGCTGATTAAGTTTCGCGCAGGCCGAAAAATAAGCTTCTTTTTTCCTACCTCTGTACTGAATCGAACATTCTGCTATTCCTATCCCAACCGGATTCTACAAGGTGGAGCACAGCACCAAATAAATTTTTACCAGGGGCACTTGCCCGTGGTTGATAGACCCAATATCCACGTAGATTCGGTCGAGCGAATGTAGGCCGTGCGTCTCCGAAATTGACCATTTTTTTTTTCAGTCAGCCTCAGAAAAGTTCACGCAAAGATGCACGCGAACTTCGGTTCCGATTGTGCGACGCCGTAACTCCGCCGCTTTTCTGTCTAATTTTCTACCCGGAGAGCGAACGTCATCCAGCTTAATTGGCTCCTGCTTTAATTAAAGTGAATGAACTGGCTGCGTGGAAATATTCTGGATTTTAGGTACACTTTCGACATTTGGTGACCGACATTTTATCGACTTCGGTACAATGTAACTTTGTTTATGCTGCAATTTAGTTCTCCACTTTGACACTGTGCACATTTACAGAATACATGCAGCTGACTACATTGTAAATATTTGTAAATTTGTTTTCTGTCTAGTTCATTATCTATAATGATCCACGTGTGTAATGAGTATAAAGTCAACAGTATAAATTCGCATTTTTATATATACTTCACGTTTAATTATTTTGGGTCATTGAACAATTGCGTTATACGTTTATTCAATCACAATCGATTTTGTAGACAGCGATGGTTATATAAAGATAAAGATAATTGATTTGCGTTCTGTCCAATAAATACATTCGATAGACTTTTTGTTTAGTAAAATGGACGTTGTTTAAATTCAATATTTTATCATTGCTTTTCTTTCACGAGACGCGCACTATATTCTCAAAAGAGATACTCAATAATCATTTTATATAAAGTAATTCATTCAATCGTTTCATTATTATTTAACCTCAGCTATGAACTTTCTAAAACATTTTATTTTTGTTAAAGATTCAATTTCATTCTTTTAATAATAATTGATATAGCAGCAGCAGTACGCAGCATTGCAATTGTATGCAGCTTTCCGTTTCGACGAATGCATTTGGGGAACGTTAGTGCCATTAGGAAAACTTGGGATAGGTAGTTTCGTGGAAAGACTTCTCTTTCGGAAGACATGGCCTAAGCGCGCGCAGTTTCCGTGAAACGAATTCCGTGAATAGCAATCAACGGGGCATAGTTAATTGCATTAAATACTATCGATCCAGAACGTGCGGAATCCAAACACGCGTCGCCGGGTGTAATTGTAATCAGTCAATTTGCGAAATGTGCACTTTGCGGGATCCATTGTATCGGCGAAAGCGTCACGTTTCGTTGGGCTTTAATCTTCCGTCGAATGAAATTCATTTGGATCGAATAGAATCGAAATGAATACGAGAAGCAGAGGCTTACGTATATCGGATTAATTAACGACGACTTTTTTTATGGTAATCGTGACGGAAATACTTTTAACTGTAACTATCGATTGTAAAAAAGAAACACGATATAGAAATTCGATCGTCAACTCGTTTAATTTTTGATCCGCCTACTTTAAGTTATTACTATATTAGCTTAAACATATATACATATATGCACAATTAAAAATATATCAAGTTTTGCTTTAATCATAAATCTCAGTGATAATATATATATCATCAAAATAAACACGAATCAAGATAACACTTCATAGAAATTAAACTATTACTTTAATCTGTTGTTAAAATACCTATTTTGTAAAGACATTCAGTAAATAGCGTTTTCTTTTCGGCTGTTTCAGGACATCGATTACGAGGGTTTCCGCAAATTCCTGAATTCGTATCTGGAGATCGATACACCGGATGAATTATGCCGACATCTATTCCTTTCATTCGTCAGGAAGGGCTCGCGCGGGGTGGACGGCAAAGCCTTCAAAGTACGTATCATCGCATGTTCAAATTAATAAAGGTTGCTGATATTGCTGTCGCTGCGAGTAAGATAGCCGTGAGCGCAAATTGGCCGCAAAGAAAAGGGGGGAAAAAGGAAAACAAAGACGCACACGAAGTATTATAGTATTACACCGACCCAAGACGCGTATTGTAGTCGCAATGGTATCACGTTGGGGACAGAAAAGCGTGTCGCGTCATGCGAGCGCGCTTGCGGCATAAAAAAACGACAATAAGAGATACTCGTAAACGAGATGCTCGCGCCGGGAATTAAAAGCCCGCGTATTATCCGCGTTTGTTGGCTCCCAGGAGATGGCCGTGCTAACCTCGACAACCGCCTGCGCCGCAATTACATCGCACACGACTTCCAGCAGTAACGTTAATAGCACCGGCGTACCAGGCGGAACTTCCACGGAGAGTCATGTTGGATCCTCGCTGGCCGACAAAATTCACGGAATCACGGAAAAATTGCAGGCGCTGGGCCATCACAGAACGGAAAGCGAAGCCTCGAGGACGCGTACGGGTAAAGTATTATACTCCGCAATTAGTTTACTGACAGCTCATTATCTCGTGATAGTTAAATTATTAGTTCATTATAACCGTTAATGTGAAGTATAGGTATATAATGTAAACTCTTCGCATCTTTTTAAAGGGTAACGTGGAAAAATAAGCTATATATCATTCTGCTATATATTTGACTAGGATGTGTGATCTACTTTCAAAAATCTTCCTGTAATCTTGACAAAAATTAAATTAATATTTTAATATCATTTTATTCCTATAAACCGTATTTTTTTATGACCCAAATTGTAAGTATTGCAACGATACATGAATATCGCAACGATGCGCTGTCGACGAACTAACCAATACAAAATGGTCTCTATATCAATACTATTTTTAATGCGAATATTTTTCTTCCCGATTTGTACTCGCTGCGCTCGAGCCTTCCGTTTCTCAGGCTGTATTTTTACGGTAAACGAATACTCTTGCGATTGGACAAAATAGGTCAGCAGCAGGCAAAAGGGAAATGACAATTCCGATGGTTGGAATTTTTTTACCCTGCATCACACATATCGGTGAATGCTATTGTTCGATTCGAAATGGCGGACGAATAACAATCGATCCGATCCAAAGGAGCCTTCGAACGAAGGCTCTTTTAAGCGCTGACGGCATCACCGTTCGTTAAAATAAATTAGCTCTAACTGTAAATATCGACTCATGATTCTTTAACGAGTTGATTTATAGAGACATTATGAAAACATACATGGTAAAATCTCTCGTGCGTATATTTTTAATTCCTAAAATATAACATTGTGGACAATAGTGTTTATCAGAAAAAGACGGAACAAGATGGGAAAAAATTTTTACTCATTTTTGCTCAAAAATAGAGTAACCCTTGCACAATCTGTCCTCTGTCCTTATTGGAAATAAAATGCGGGAGATCTGGGACACCCTGTGTAAACAGATGTGTTTCTCAGAAGACACGAAATATAACCCCCCCCCTCCCCTCCCCACCAAGAACATTAGATGTTCTGACTATCGGGTAATGAATATTTAGCCAATGAATCTTTCAAGAAGGCGCCGCGCGTTCCGCATAGAAAAGCAAAATCAACTTGCAGAGCCAATCGATCATGTTGTTTGTTTTTCTTGTGTTTCACGCAACCCCACATGGACGATTCAGGAAGCGTGCATCCGATGTTAACGGTCACCCATACGTCGTACAGCTGTCACGACGTGCTAGAGAAGAAGAGCACGGACAGCAGTCCAAGTCAAAGCCAAATGTCGCGTAATTCATCCAGGAAGTCGAACAATTCCCTCCTTGTCAACAACGGGAAATTGGAAGGTAGGGGCAATCGCCTGAATCCAATACATACGGTACATTGAGCGCAATACTGTTCGCAAACACGAAATCCTGTATTTCACCAGAGATTATTGCAGGATATAGATTTCCGCTCGGATTTGTACGCTCTTTCCCGGTCGTAGCGCGTTAATCTTTCCGCTATACTTTTCATCCATCCTGCCTTCATCAACTCGGGAAATTATTCCTCACTAAATTAACTAATTTCAATACACGCGCGCGCGCGCGATTCCTTTTGACGAGCCTCCGTTTTCTATATTCCTCGGATATAATCCCCACCTGCTCTCTCTCTCTCCTCTCTTTTCAGTCCAGATACTTGAAGCTTACGCTCATAGAAGCTCTCGATAAAGAATCGGTTCTTCGTGATCGAGAGCTCCTTCTCGAGGCACATCCTACATTAAAGTTCCTCAGAGCAGCTGTGTACGGCTTCACGTGGGGATTATGCGGGATTAAAGGATGCTAGATCGTGCCGCTCAAAAGATTTCTCTTCCAGTGTACGTGAGCTCGCGTATCCGTGAAATTCGGTACACGACGCAGAATTCATTTTTGTCGGGGAGATCGCGCCGTAGCGGTATGACAAAGGGTCCATTTCAGTCGCCATCGATCTTACGGTGGCGCGTTACTCTCTGTCCCTCCCCCCTCTTTCTCTCTCTTTTTCTCTCTCTCTCTCTCTCTCTCCCAAACAAAACCTGAGATCGTAAATGCTGTGATGAATTACGGCTCGAAGGGACGTGACATCTCTTTCAGAAGTGTACTTCACCACATCGGAGCGACAGTCAGCGTAATCGAAAAAAATAGCGACCGCAATACCGTGCGGATATATACCGCCCTTTATATCGCTTTTACGATATCGACGCAACCATCTCTTTGCTTCATTATGTCGCTTCCGCGAGTTTTGTCGTGATGTTTCGCGTTATTTTTATCCACGCAAAGCACATCTCATACTTTACTCGATACATATCTAAGTGATTCCATCACTTAGAAATATTCATATCGCTGATAGAAAAAGTTATCTCGTTCGATGATTAATCTGATTAAAGCTCTCCACTGAACTGAAACTCGATAGCTTCGTTGGTCGAGAAGGCCCAAGATCAAGGAGTGATTAGTTCCGTCAATTTTCCAACGCGCGTGACACGTTTAAAAAGTAATCGATTCAAATTACACGGGCGAGACGTCAACACACGGTGTGTTTATGTCTGCTCTAAATGAAGACGCGCCGGTAAGTGACGGAAATAATCATGCTTACATTATGGATTTTAAGAGAAATATTTATTCACGTCTGCGGCGATCGTGCCATCGATCGCGCCCGTAAACTTTGCGCGCGCCTTACCGGAGATACAGGAAATGGATATCGCTGTCTTAAATTCTGATTTTACACGACAATCCGCGCGCGTACGCCGAGAAACGAAAGACGGGTCTGATCTTCACGAAATGTCATGACGTTACCGGGGACTGTGTACGCGATTGAGAAAACTCGGTCCGGCTCTATTTCCAGGTCTGTTTGAAGAACGGGTCTGATCTTATCGTCTTTTCGAGAAACACGTGCTCTTCCGCATCGGGATACATCGTCGGAGATGATGAAATCCCGAGTTAAAGCCTTTCGCACGCGCGCGCGCGCCTCTCGGTACACGTGGCTCGTGAAAAATGCAAGGAAAACATCAAATATGATCCGAAAATACATAGAGAGTGTATGACGAATGTCCCGATAGCGCTAGGCTGCCCTCGAGGCATTTTGAAATTGTTGCCGAGCTGGAGCTAAGCCGCGTCTCAGACTCGATCTCGTCTTTTATGAATCAGAAGATGAATAGTCGCCTCCAGGTGCACGCTTCGTAATAAAAAGGGTCGTAAAATATATCATGTGAAAAACATATGAAGAGGACAGGAATAGAGAGCGGAAAAATTGCTTCGGTCGATGTGTATAGAAATTCGATTCGTTCGAATACATTAGTGATGAAATTCAACGATTTCACCAATATCCATCAGCGATAAGATCTTATAAAACCAACTTACATCTTCTATATATATTGTATATGTAATAGTTTCGATATTCTGTATTTTCGGTCTGATATTTCTCTATGAACCAACCATTTATGCCGTTTCAAATGTGAAAAGCACAAAAAAATGCCACGAAAGATGGAACAGACCTAATGTCATTTCGTGTTTCCTTAATAATTAATTAACTCCTAATCTACTATCGTATCGATCCCGAATAGCACAGAGTGCAGGGACTGGGACAGCGCGCGCTTCGAATTATTCGCGTGGCATACAGAGACAAGTTTGCGTATAGCGCATGCACACACATGCCAGTGTCACCGAAATAGCTGTACCACCGGTATCATCCGGTATAAATGACGTCACGAGTGTGCGAGCGAATGATACCGGGTTCCTGGGACCACGTCTCAGTGACTCTTGAGTCGCAGCCGAAGCAACAAGTGCTAAATTATTAATCGCACGTTAATATTATATCAAACGAGTTATTCGACAATCGGATTAGTCTCATTATCCGATTCTGGTTAAACGTCGCGATACAAAGGGATTAAATAATTCAGCATATAAGAACAGTCTCCCCTTTTTCGTCGCTCTTAATAGTGGGAAATGGTCCAATTACCAAATGTGTCGGGAGTGAAGCTGAAGGAAGGTGAGATGAAGTTTTCTAACTCTCGAAGATTCGACATGTAAAATACTGGAATATCATTAAGTGCTCGAAAGAACATTTCTGCGATTGTATATACGTACAATCAACATTTACAGATTCTTTTTTAATTCACGATATGTGGCAAATACGTCAACCCATTTACGTGAAATCAACTGAACCCACATAATCCATGCTGCAGCCCGCAAATAATAATTAGAGTTCAATTTACTGAAGTCACTTATTACTCGTGATTATCGTAGATTTTCATTAAAACGGAAGTAAGGCCGAATGGTAACTATTAATTGTATGGTTATGAAATTACGTCCCATAAACTTTGATAAATTGTCCACGTTGAGAGAAAAAAATAACGCGAGAAAAAAGTATTCGGACTGCTCGAAGTACAGCTAATATGAATGTTACTGGGCAATAAAAAATAATTTAGTAGATTTATTCAAAGCTTCAGCAACACCGAATGTCACGATGATTAATCGTCATGTACGCAATCGATCAGAACGTCCACCGCGTGCTCGTTACCGAACGATTTTTTTTTCAAGTGTCGTTACCAACGTTTTTTCGCGATTTTCAAGTGGAAATTTATTCCAAGTAGAATAAATTGGATTGTCCGGGCGTAAAAAAAAAGTATACGAGCCCGCGTGGATAAAGCGCGTGACTGCATGTGTTGGCGCGACGCATCGTCTCGTGCGGAAATTTATTTTTAACTTATTCATCGTCATGCAAAATTATTCTTGCGAGACGCGCGATATCGTCCAAAAATAAGAGCAGAGAAATCGAATTATCGGAGGGAGAAGATCGTATGCTAATTCTTCTATTAATGGAAAATACATAATTATATATTCATGGAACGTATTCGGAGTTATAAATCTTTTAAGACAAGATTATATAGGTATATGCCTTTATATATAGACAATACGGATCTCTAATAAATTGTATTTCAACGATGAAACTGATGCTAAATTAATTATTATCGAATCAATATTATAACAATTAGGGTTTCAAAAGCGGTGTGATATCAATGAGTGTATTTCTTCATACGGTGGAAACGCAGAATATACTTTCTATCAACCTTCTATTGTTACTTTTCCATTTCATCGCGCAGCAAGAGATCGCTTTCGCGTGTTTTTTTTTTTTAATTCGAATTCGTCAATATTAATTTCAGTCTACCTACAATTCGAATTTCGAAATCGTGACAGCAAGAATAAATTTTATCAACGGCAATCCAATCGATGTATAGAGCCGCGTTGATTCATGCAGAAGTACACGGCGGTTCGGATATAAATAGGCGAGCCAGAAATACGGGCTAGACGTCGTCGACCTGTCTCGAGCCGTTGCTAAATTCTAACAATCTATTATGACAAATCCAATTCATCGTTTATACATATTGACAATCGCGCTATCTCGGTCGAAGCAACAGGTCCTTTAGACTTTTAGATACAATTAATCAAGTTCGCGTATGGTACGTTTATCTAAAAATACGGCTCGATCGTCCTGCCGAAATCGCATCGTCAAATTTTCCGTTCACTTTAACGGCCGAATGCATCGTGATATTTCCACGAAATATGGGACAGATCTATCATATTGTAAGTCTGGCGATTCTCACTTTTGCCCGACATCCAGATACTTTAGCAGCGACTTTTCCACGAAATACGACGTCAAGGAAAATCCCGGTGAAAAATCAGTTTAACTGCTTTGGAACGAAAACGGCAGTTATGATAATTTCTGGCGGTTTGAGATCGTGTCGTTAATATTTGAAAAATACAATTAGGATTTCGCTGTAAATTAATACTGTTATTAACACAAATATAATTATCTGATATTTAATGTAATATATTAAAATAATGCAATCTGAAATATTTATTTATAAAATTATGAGTTATGATTTATGATTGTAGAAACCCGAGTTATTTCATAAATAATATTGCATTAATCACATTTATCGGACACTAATTGCGGATTATTTAATATGAGATCACAAATTGAAAATAAATTTCTGTTTTCCAGAGATGAGGCATCTTGTCAGAAAGCAAAGCACAATAGATGTCCAGTCCGTTAAAGTCAGCCTCAAAGACATCGTTTGTTATCTCTCCCTCTTAGAAGCCGGCAGACCGGAGGATAAACTGGAATGTAAGTAATTGCCACAAAACAGCAATTATCTCTCGGAATTGGCGAAACTCCCGTCAGCTTTCATAACGAATAATTCGTTAGCGGATGATCGACGATGCTTTGAAACAGACCCAACGGCGTTGTTTTCTGTAGCCGAAATGATGCTATAACGATTACACGGTTGTTTCCTGTATAATCAAAAAACATGCCCGCGCATAAATCACGACGGCATCCCGTTCGTTTTTAGGAGAACGTTATCAGAGCGATATTTCACGTGCGTGCGCACATTAAATATATAGTGAAAAATTGTTTCGCGGAGTATATACATATATCGTATATACATATATATTATATGTATACAGTCGTGAATATCTCCAGGCTGAAAGCCTTCAGACTAATCTTCCCCCAAAATTACACGCTTGCTTTTCGGCGTAGAGTTTATTAAATTTTTTCACATGCGTGCCTCCTTTGAAAAAGATTTCAAGGTATTTCCGCAAAAAGATAAAAAGATAATGAGAGATGTTATTTAGGATATATTGAAAAATGTTAAAACGAGAGTTGAGAGAGAAGAAACCAAATCTTTTCTATGTAAATACGTTCTTTGATCTGTGTGATTCGAAATTTTGGAAGAATGCAATTATGTTAATTAATCGAATGTTTTGTCGTCGGCGAGAAATTGAGGCAACGCATATAAGAAAAAAAAGAACGAGAATAATGACAGCTAGGTATAGAATTTACGAGGAAACTCGCGTGTCGGCCGACAGTCATTCTCGATTTTCTGCTACAGTTGTTACAAGTCCATTCCGTCTGGACTTGTAGTGCAGCTGCAACTTGTTGCGCGACAATTTCGGTTTGCGTTAACTCGATAATCTTTTTTTCAGTCATGTTCCGGCTGTACGATACGGATGGGAACGGCGTTCTTGATACGAACGTGAGTATAAAGAAATCATCATCGTCAGTTAACGCGGATAATCACGCAAGCAGCGACACGTGCGAGATCTGTGTCTTACAATGTCGTTTGTACTAGGCGTAAATGTCGTTAATTATTATTATCACACATGGTCATATGTGTGCATTATGGCTACATTACGATTACAATGCATTTCTAATATGTAAATAAGATGGGAACCAAATAAATGCCGTGTCGTGTGCGCTATGTTAAAATAATCGCACGAGCGACAGCTAAGTGAAAACGCGACAAAAAATACCGTCGCTTACAATTAGCTGAAAAATAATTCTAATTCTAATTTACGCCGGCGAAACTGACTTTTTCTCCAACGAAAATAGATTGACCTTTGCTGCTTAAGTAACAACGGCGGTATAGAATAGCTCCGGCTGATAATAATAGAAGAGATAAATACGTTTGTTCCATATACTGTTGGCCGCACCCATAACAGGCACGTCAATTGACATGTACCCCCGTGCGATCCGTTACAACGTGAATTACATGGAACGAGTGTAATTTCCGGTGCTTCGGTGACGCGCATCATTGATGACCTCTTTGCAATTGAAAGCCCGGAAAGCAGTATCAGTTAGCTAATGCATTATTATTATGATTATACGTGAAAACAGTCCATTTTATGTTAGTACTGCTTGATTATATGCGCTTATCGTGCGTCATCAATAACGTCATACATAATAATACTTTTTAATCTTTTCTACGAATAGTGGACCATTAATAAACGTTATCATTATATTATATTAATTATTCTAAGAATGCAGTTAAAAGTCTTTCAACATTTAAATTTTAAATAATTATCAGAAGCGTCTACTTTTGCCCGGTAGAATTTTCGCGGAGAAAATTCGTTTCGCGTTTTTTTTTTATTTCAAAATATCGCGATAGCCATAGTTTCCGGAAAGACAAAATAAGCGTTTTTACATTCGAAATTGTTTATGGCGTCAGGTGTTCAATGCACTTTGTTATTCGGCAGCGAGGCGTTAGAGATACGCGTGCATATTGATGCATATATATAGATATATGTATAGAACGGAGGCGCGATTTATGCGTTGACATGAAATTACGGACAAGAAGGATGCCGGGAAAACGACGATCGCCCGCATAATGAGTTCCACGTTGAATAAATCATTGATATCGCGGTGTACAAATTGTGTGGCACGACGATAAATATTCACGTTGCCGATAGCGGAACCGCGGGTAAAGCAGATGGAAATAAAAATGCGGCGGAGACGCTGCTCACTCGTTCGCATCTATTCAGTTAGGGCAAATAAATGGTCGAAGAAGATACGAGCTTTTAATGAAAAATGTATTAGGATCATACGTATGTGAAATTCGATATACATATGTATATAAAAAGGATATATTCGACATATATGGGCCGATTTCACAGTCTCCGATTAACTTGATCCTCCGATTAAACTCACTCTTTGTCTCTTTCCAGGGGGACAGTTGGAAAGAGATGCAGAGTGAGTTTAATCGGAAGATCGCATTAATCGGAGACTGTGAAATCGGCTGTATATATGCGAAATTTCAAAGAGTGAACGATCAATATCTTGATATATTATGCGGTTTGATAGATTAATAGATAGATTTATAGATTAATAAAGCGGTACGCGATCAACAGTTCTTTATCGGTGTTACTAATGTCATTATCATGTGTATCCAGGAGATGGACTGCATCGTAAATCAAATGATGAACGTTGCGGAGTATCTTGGCTGGGATGTCTCAGAGCTGAAACCGGTAGGTAGAAATGGTGCCTGCTTTTAGCAGACTCGGATTTTGAGGACTGGACGATCGTCTTTCTGTTACAATTCAATTAGCAGTTTTTCTCTATATTTGAAGAAAATATTAAAGAAAATCTAAGAAATAGAAATAAAAAGAAACTTTCGAAGCTAGCTGGCAATTGGAATACGAGACGAATACGAGTAGAAAGTATAATTTCGTTTTAGATTCTGCAAGATATGATGATAGAAATTGACTACGACGCAGATGGTACAGTGTCGCTGGAAGAATGGAAGAGAGGTGGCCTCACGACAATACCCCTGCTGGTTCTTCTGGGTCTGGATTCCAACGTGAAGGAAGATGGGAACCATCTGTGGAGGCTAAAACATTTCAGCAAGCCCGCGTACTGCAATCTCTGTCTAAATATGTTGGTTGGCCTCGGCAAGAAAGGGCTTTGTTGCGTCTGTGAGTAAGAAATCCTTGATATTGTTACCTCCATCTCGCGATGTCAGATAGAGCAAGTTAGATCAAAGTAGCGATCGCAAAAACGTTACCATGCGAGGAACGTAACCAACGTCTCTAAGAACGGGTGCGTTTTATCCAAAACCGACGAATACGAATAATCATCGTTAACATGGTCCTTTTTTTCGGATCAGTTTGCAAATACACGGTGCACGAGAGGTGCGTGCAAAGAGCGCCAGCCTCCTGCATAGCCACTTATGTCAAGAGCAAGAAGACATCCCAAACAATGGCTCATCATTGGGTCGAGGGTAATTGCCACGGAAAATGTTCCAAATGCAGAAAGACGATCAAAAGTTACAATGGCATCACCGGCTTACGCTGCAGATGGTGTCAATTAACCGTGAGTACTCTTCCCAAATTGATACTAACGCAAGACACGACGCAATACATGTATATGTGTGAACATCTCGTAATATATCGCCGCAATTAATTATATTTATTATCTAAAACAGATTTGTGGTCTAAAATATATTCGTATAGTTATACGAGAAAGAGAAAGATTATATAGTAAAATATCTGATATTCCAAAAATATCATAAAATGAATAATTTATTGATTAAATAAGAGATTGGACCTAATGTAAATTATTTAATACATAATTCTTTAATGTAACTGATTAAATAATGCAAACAAAAATAGATATTATAATTTGGGATTAATCACAAAATTTAATTACGCGTATTAATAAATTTATATGTATATGTTTTATTCATTAAAGCGATAATGTGAGAGTATATATATGTTCTTAATTATTTACGTAAATATTTTCACGGAAATATTGCAGTTGCACAATAGATGTGCGTCACAAGTGCGAGCGGAATGTACGCTCGGCGATCATGCGGTACACATCCTTCCACCTACGGCAATTTGCCCCGTTGTACTCGATAGACAAAGGTCATTGTCGAGGGACAGCAAACGTGGTAGCAAACACTGTCAGGACAGCTCATCGGTCAGTTCCGTAAGTGCAATACAATAATTAATTATCTCCTATCATTGAACATCCATCTCGCGAGGAAACAAATACGAAATATCGAAATGTAATCACTTATGTGTATGTTTAATTATTCAGTAAAATTAAATTTTAGCTCTTTGGATTGTATATAAAATTATGTTCGTAAATGAAATATAGAAAACTTACATAATTAAAATTAATCGACCATATCGATTTAGGAAAGTATAAACTTCAAATGCTAAGAAAATTAAAATTGAGAAATTGTACTTTCAAACGGGACAGTAACGAAATACCATATAATTCTGTAACATACAAATAAATGCAATAAATCTAATAGGGTGTTTTCCTGAGCTGCGGTAGTTCGTCGACTCAACAACCAGCTATGTCCTTTCAAATTACACCAGGGGAGAACACGAAGCCGCTTTTGGTTTTCATAAATCCAAAATCGGGCGGCCGGCAAGGGGAGCGAATGTTACGGAAGTTTCAATACATTCTGAACCCTCGGCAGGTCCATAATCTAGCGATCGGCGGGCCCATGCAGGGCCTGCAGATGTTTAAGGACGTGGAGAATTTTAGGGTGATCTGTTGCGGCGGCGACGGAACAGTCGGTTGGGTTTTAGAAACCATGGGTATGCATCGCGATTTAATTACGATGTACATATTCAATTAAATTCACGTCGAGAGAACGCGAGTAAAGTGAATAACGATTGTGCAATGGCAGCACGTAAAAGCGGTGCTTTGTAATAAATTTTGCAATATTGTGTGCTAATTGTTAGTCGTGCACGTATATTAAATCCGATAATAGGTTTATCGACTATATAGACCATATAGACCAGCAAATGGACTGGATTTTAATAGACCCCTCCCCGTTAACCGATTACGCATAATAAGTTTATCATTTCGATGTTGCTTTTCGATATCGCTTTAATTGATTACTATATAATAATTTAACGTTTGACGACAACCGCATGTTGTAATTATTGCCTTCACGACTATTTCATCCAGATCGTGTGCAATTCGAAAAACAACCTGCCGTTGGCGTTATACCTCTCGGTACGGGCAATGATCTTGCCAGGTGCTTACGCTGGGGCGGTGGTTACGAAGGAGAAGCGGTACACAAGGTGCTTAAGGTAAAGCAAATAATATATACATTCTAATATACATATGTGTACTTAGAATCTGAGAAAATATGTTCTTCTCGTATTTTTATACATCAGCAAAACGTCGGACGTTTTATTATTTAACAAATTGCACTGTGTGGAAATTCACTACATGAGACCTAAACGATTCGCAGAAAATAGAAAAGGCAACGCAAGTGATGATGGACCGCTGGCAAATAGAAGTAGATCAAAAGGACGAGAAGAAACCGAATCAAGATAGTATACCGTATAATATCATTAACAATTATTTCTCGGTGGGCGTCGACGCCGCTATCTGCGTCAAGTTTCACATGGAGAGGGAAAAAAATCCCGAAAAGTTCAATAGCAGAATGAAAAATAAGTTGTGGTACTTCGAATACGCAACCACGGAGCAGTTCGCTGCCAGTTGTAAAAATCTCCACGAAGATCTCGAGATAATTGTAAGCATGGCTTAATATATATACGTAATCTCTCTTCATTCAGTTAATGGATTAGTATATCGAGTGTCGAGTAGAGCCGATCGAGATTCAAATGCCGAACGCGGAAAGACAAGAATTAATCAATCGGTTCCGTTCTAAACATCGTCCTGAATACGTACAGTCAAATCCGTAATCAATCAGTTCAATGGAATCAATGGAATTCGTGACGCTACGTGCATTTCATTGATTGCAGTGTGACGGTACGCCTCTGGATTTGGCGCATGGCCCATCTCTGCAAGGAGTCGCATTGCTAAACATTCCTTTCACTCACGGGGGTTCGAACCTCTGGGGCGAACATCACGTGCGGCACCGCCTTGGCAAACGAAAAAAGCGACCTGACAAAGAGCTCAGTACCAGTAGCTTCAATTCCGTAGACCTTACAGCCGCTATTCAAGGTGAGTTCAGTGCGAAGTAATCGGTTCTCCGCGAACGATGTAATAATACTGCTGCGTCTCATACGCAGAAGAACGTCGCAAATAGAAGAAATGTTCGATAATATTGAGTACTTACCCATTGTCCGCAGACATCGGGGACAATCTGATAGAAGTAATCGGTCTGGAGAACTGCTTGCACATGGGACAAGTGAAGACCGGACTCCGACATTCCGGCAGAAGACTAGCCCAGTGTAGCAGCGTCACCATCATCACGAGCAAACGATTCCCCATGCAAATCGACGGCGAACCTTGGATGCAGGGTCCTTGTACGGTGAGCTGAAACAGAAAATATTCCAAATCATGGCAAATATTTTTGGAACATTAGCGGGATTTTTTCTTCACTTAAGAAAAATTTTATCGAACCTTTGTCAGAGAAAAAATAAAATAGAAACATTATTTTTACTAGTTTCCCAAATTTTGTCTTAATAAGCGTATAATTTCGTACTTATTATCAAAATGTTCTACGCAAAACTTGATTATAAATATTATTTAGTATATAAATTCCTGTTCCTAAGTTTATACATTGCAACGTTATGGAACATGATTAGTATATTATTTCATGTTTTCATATTAAATTGCAAGTTGACTGGAAGGCCTAAAAATATTTCTCTGGCGCAGATTCGCATCACACATAAAAATCAAGTACCGATGCTGATGGCACCGCCGCCAGATAAGAGCAAAGGCTTCTTCCGGTTCTTAAAGAGGTGAACGCAGCAACTTTACGCTTTTACCGAAGGAGGATGGATACTATCGAGTGAAAAGATCAATTCCACCTGTCTCTACCCAGTCTTGTCATCGTCCGGCACGTTTTTTCCTCTTTATTACGGCGGAAACGTATCGGTTCCATCGTATGTAGTCGCAGCTTCGATACACGTCTAAATGCAAAAGAACACGAGCGTCAGCGCGCCTTAGGTATTCTTGTGTACAGTATTTTTCAAGATAAACGAAATTTTATGTCCTAGTCTTAGATCACGCCAAGCGGTAGGCTCGACCGTCTTAAGCCTTTTTAGAAATTTTTAATCCGTTTGTCTGCCCTTAACTGGCAAAGTATGGACATCGAGCGGAAAGGGTTCGGTTCGGCCATACGTACGATAACGTCGTAATAACTCCGTCGCTTTACTTGTATCTTTCAGAGTCGCGATTATTTTTAATTTCCGAATTCGTATTAAGGTATCAATTAAAGTATCTTTCAAATTTAGGTGAGAACAGGCTCGCCGACACAAAGACATCGTCCTTCCAGTTAAGGGTCAAAATTACCTCGCGCGAGTATCGGTCGCGCAGCGAGCGCTTTCACGTTGCGAGTTTTGAGTCTATCGCTTCTTACATGTGCAGATCGACACTGGCGCATGTATTTACGCAGCAAGTAGACGGCATATTAATACGGCGAGTATTGTGCGGCGTCGTGCAAACGAGAGTGGAGTTGTAACGGCCACTTTGACTTAACGCGCATGTGGATACGATTCTTTCAAGATCTATCGCCGAAACAATTATAGCGTCTCTAGCGTAGAAAGGAATGGGCGAAGCAGATGGACTAGACTGGTCGACATTTTCGCTTGTGATACGTGATATATTCCTAATTCTGGTTCTCCTTTGCACGAATCCGTCCGTCAAACACGAGTCACGTACTTTCCTCAATTAATGCTAGGTTTTTTGTACCAAGGGCTTAGCCGTAAAAACGCTTAGGCATAAATCACGACTTATTTATTTATTTCTACGACGTATTTATTTATTTATTTATTTTTCGCGTATTTTATAAGTCAGAGCAATATATCATGAGCATATCAACGAGTAAGTGCGATCGCGCAGCACGTTGTAATATTTGGTTGTTAAATATTTATATATCTCGCGAAATTGCGAAGTCAGTGAATATCATTTAATCTTCGCGGACTGTAATCGAATAGCGAATACAACAACTTGCATTTTTTTTATTTTAGCACATTTATTGTTTTCATTAATTGTATATAATCATAATACTTTTCGCGCATTCATGTTTCTCGTGCCCGCAAGAATTACAACTAAATTTTTCTCGTATATCCATTAACATACGTTGTCTTATTACACGTATAAATACCTATATTCTATGCATTATTGGTGGCCCTACGCTGATCTAAGTAACAGGTGCTTCAAAACGCTTTTCTTCTTCTCTGCTAATGTTATTCCAATTTAAACTTCGTACACCAATGACGATCGATTCAATATCATTTCTTAAGATTTCCGTAAACGTTAAGGAAGAAAGTAGCCCTCCCCTAATATAGCCATTAAGTGTATCGTCTATTAAATCATATAGATTCTATATTTCCGTGCACTTGTTGGACACATTTTTGTTAGTACGATATAAAATCTGAGATATATCAATTTTTCAATCTAATTGTAGCGAAATGGAACTTTATGTTTTTGTAATTATATATACATATATACATATATACGCAGCCAAAGGAATAATATATACAATTTAAAATCCCGCAGGGACCATCTCGATATATAAACGATAAAGATTTTAAATTTTCATATCTTCGTGCAGACCGAGATTTTAATCTTTTGTAATATTCAAACCGTCATATTTGCGAAACCTTTCGCGGCTATTTAGATTTTACTTGCGTTAGATATATATTACGCAGACTAAAGTGAAGAGCAACGCGTGACAATTAATTGATTCTAGAGCAACAAATAACCGTAAGCGAAAGTTTTGCAATAGAGTATAGTTTACATTTATGACAATTCGAAGTACAACATTATACACCTCTTTCCTAGGTAGATGGTTTAGCTTACTCTCCACCCACCGGTCACTCATGATCGTCATTGTTTTTTTATACCGCGATCGCGCAAGATGATTTACGTGACGGTTAACGCGGTCGATTAGTCGCTAGGTAAATCGAAATACTACGCTTACAAAATAAAACTTGTAATCGACGAAGAAAGGAAGAAAAGTTTTAATTTTCAAGTCGTTACCTACTAGCGTGCGAGCTCTAGGGGGAATGAAAAACGACGAAAGATTGAAAAAATCGCCGCGAGGACGAACGGGAGTCTATCCTTGCAGTCCTACGTCTCTTCGATCTGTGAATACTAACGGCACAATAACGACGATATTGTTTTTCTATTGGATTGGCGCAGTGTCTCAGTGTGCTTTGTCATTGTGTAACATTATATATGATGCGAGAAGACCCAAAAATTACTCGTTATACGGCAGTATGGGGAAATGTAAGACGTTCGCGACGAGGGCCTGTTGGAAATTCGAGGGCACAGCTTTCGGGGCGACAATCGCTGATACCTGAGACAAAAATCGGAAGTAAAGAACTGTACTGCGTGCCAACAATATTCCAAGAGGGATCTCGCCGGTATAATTTTAATAACCGGAACATTGTGGCCATCTCGTCGTAAAGAATGCGATCGCGAAGTGTGAATCGGATGTAAAAATTACAATTCTATTAACTGGAATCGCTATAGCGATCCTTGCCTACTGTCCTAATGCAGAATGAAAACAAATGAACCGAGTCTGCGCGAACAATGTGCAGAGCAAATGACAAATATCTAATATCATATTAGTTATGACAGTGATACAGAGAAAATTGACGTAGCTATGCGGAACACTTATTGTTAGCAGAATTATATGCAGATAATTTCTGATACAAATAAGATCAGGGTGAGAATTTATTGCTGACATAGCAGTCGTTTGGAAAGTAAAAGATTTCGAGGAAGTTTTTCATTGTTCGATAAGAAACTTCTTCATTTTTCATCTTCTTCGTTCTCTTATCATTTTCATCTTTTAATTAAGTAACAAGACCCGCTTTGTAGAATCTCGCTCTCAAAAAGATGGTTCAAAAAATGTTGGTAAGAATTTTGTAAAAAATTAAACTATGAACCATCTTTACGTTGACTTGTAAATCTCTTTAGATATTTTATATTCTTCTTACGTTTCTTCAGTGTAATTATTCTACGATTAATACGATTTAATTCGGTATTAAATAATTTAATTCTTACATTCGAAATTTAAGCTACATCAAGTATCATCACTGTAAATTTTTTTTTTTTTATGCCACACTAAAGCTTAATTATATCTCTGGACTTTTTTCCACATTGAAACTTGAAAAAATATATTTAATTATAAAGTCTAATCACTCCGTAAATAAAACGTGCAATTAATATCTTAAAAATAGAAGAAAAGGCAGAGAGCAATACAGTTTCAAACTAATTTTTTTGTCTGGATTAATAAGAATTTAGTTTCGCAAAAACGAATTTCCATAACTTTCTTTCAAACCGCTTAGCCTTCGCGTAATCGGAAAACGAGTTACGAACGTTTTGAGTCCTACGTCGCTAATAATGAGGCAAAAGTTAAACGCTATTGGAGTTGTACCATACTGTGTACGATGTATTATAATCCGATTCACCTTTCCCTGCGCCCTCGACGAATATACGTGATCCAAAACGCGATGTCTGGCATGCGGAACATATAGGCGCGTCATAGTCGTTAAGCGCTACTCGTGGAGCGACATATTAGCTGAATTTTACTGCCATCTTTTTTTGGGTCTACGTACGTTTGAGCACTACTGCCATTTTCCAAAGGATAGACACATACGCGAACGAAAAAGCCTGTCTATAGTGTAATATAACGTAAGAAATAAAATGTAAATTTATCGCGAATGTCTCTCTTCTTCCTGTCAATAATTCCGATCTTTCAGAATTTCAGATCGATTGCACATGGTCACCCCTCGTCATTTCAGGGCGAAGATGAAATATTCGGCGCAGCTAATTTTACGATTTTGTGAGCAACGTATAATAGTAGTATTAATTCTAATTGCCTTTAATCGATTAAATTCTTTAGAAAATCTTCAACTTAAAACAAATTTAATGCTAATTTATTTCAATATTTAAAAACAAAAAATTCAGAATGTCATTATTTTACTTTTTTTAAATAAAAAAATTTTTTTTTCAAAATAAATTTCTTGGTTATATATTTAGCTGGAGATTTACTGGGTTCCATCGAGTTGATCTTTCATTACGTCGCGTATTTTAAACAAAATACTACATTTAAAGCACAGTATATAGATTTATTTGCGATTCGATATCGCTCTCAATAATCTTTATACATTCAGAATTATATATACTCACGATCGGTTTCATGTGCCGCGCGAGCGGCGCGAGGACGTGTCCCTCGCTGTTTCGCCAAAACCACCTGAAACAAACAGCAGGCACTCTTTATAAGTCGCGGAGAAAACGATCGAGCTTACAAAATGCCTGAATCGTCATTTCGATCGGATGGAAATACCTTTCCTCGCGACAGAAATCATGTTCGACGACGACGTTGCTCGTGCGCTCACACACGCGATACCCACACACGACCGCCATTACATGGCGCTGACGATTCGACATTTCAAATTTTGAACGCGCGGGCTTTGTCGACGGGGCAACTGCTTGCGTCCCCAAAATCACGTCTCGTCTTCTTCTTCGTCTTTAAGTTTTTTTATTGGCACCAAGTGGAATGTAGGGGCCGGTATCACAGTCTCCGATTAACGTGATCCTCCGATTAAACTCACTCTTCGTCTCTTTCTAGGGGGACAGTTAGAAAGAGATGCAGAGTGAGTTTAATCGGAGGATCACGTTAATCGGAGACTGTGATATCGGCCCTAATCGATCACAACAGGTTTGCATCATCGCATCACGTTTCATTTGACTTATTACGTTGCGATTGATAATAGCAGCACAGGGATATGGTAAAAAAAACTGCGCAACGATACCGAAACTGCCGTTATGGAGAGATTAGAGAATCCCCGTGCACGTATTTGACTTACGTTGCGATTGATGATAGCAGATCGACTCGCGACAGTCGCGGCGTTTTGGCAACTGGCACTCGGTAGTCTCGGTGTTAATTCTTCCACTGGATCGACCAATCGAAAGGTTCCGTTGAATTGGCCAATCCGGCGCCGACCAACCGGACGCGCGAATAAAACTGAATACCAGCGGCAGATATTTCGAGTCTCGATTCTCGAGAGTCTCGAGCTCTCGAGTGTCTCGACGGGGATTGCCCGCACTGACGTCCACTTCGCAAGTCGCACCACTTCGCACGTATATACGTACTGACAAGTGGGTGATGGCCGCCTGACGTTTCACTTTCGTTGGAATTTACCGAATTGATCTCGCGTGTGCGTGCCTCGAGATCGTTACGGGGCCGGTGATGAGCGCGCGGCTGCTCGACTAGATCCATTCGATCCCGAACGAGCGGCACGCCGAGGAACGACAGCATTTATGCCCGAAAGGTGAGAGAGAGCGAGAAAGATAGAGCGATCCCCCCGTAATGCCGATATCGTGCAGGCCAGCGGCACCGCCGGCTGGGGTTAGGAATCGTCCGCCCGTCGACCCGGGGACCGTGCAGATCTGTAAATTCGTTGTTTTGCAGGGACACGGCTGGCGACATGAGCAAGTCCGGGGAAGGCAATCTGAGGCATCTCCACTTTCAGCAGACAGTGTAAGTTCTCCGAGAGAGCTTTAGAGCTTTTAGAGCCATACAGGTGTAGAGTCATGTCGCACCCCTAAAAACTTCTGCCAACGTAGATTAACTTTAATCTCGATTTAAAATTCTTATGTCCATCGCTACTATGTAGATTAACTTTAATCTCTACTTACTTTTTATCTCTTTCTAATTCCTATGTCCATTTCTACCATGGAGATTAACTTTAATCTCGGTTTAACTAACTTTTTATCTCTTTCTAATTCTTATGTCCATTTCTACCATGTAGATTAATTTTAATCTCGTTTAACTTGCTTTTTATCTCTTTCTAATTTTTACTGTCCATTTCAACCATGTAGATTAACTTTAATCTCGGTTTAACTTGCTTTTCATCTCTTTCTAATTCTTACGTTCATCTCTACTAATGTGGATTAACTTCAATGTTGGTTTAACTTATTTTTTATCTTTTTTTAGTTCTAGGAATTATGCCCATTTCTACCAATGTAGATTAACTTCTAATCTCGGCTTTACTTACTTTCTATCTTTTTCTAACTTTTAGAACTAGGAAAAGATGACAGGTAAATTAAACCAAGATCAAAATTAACCTGCGTTGATAGAAATGGACATTATAGAACGAGATAAAAAGTAAGTTAAACCAAGGTTAAAGTTAATTTGTATTGATAGAAATGGACATAAGAATTAGAAAAAGATAAGTGACAAAAATGAAAATATTGTAATAGCCACTTTTCATCAAACTTTCAAAAGGATAAGCGAGATGTTAAAAAAAAGAGCGATTTAAAAATTCAAAAGTTCTTAATATTCGTTAAATCATAAAAAATATGATCAATATATGGATCAGATAATATAAATGATCTATCCTTTTATCTTTGTGTCTGCTTGTGTAAAACTAGGAGATGAATAGCTTAATTGAAACAAATTACTTGTTTAATCCTAAAAAATTTATGTAAATCTATATTGAATAAGCATTCTTTTACTTAAGTTAAGTAGTAAGTGCTTTACACTTGAGTAGTAAGTGCTTTTAAATTTTTGAACTATCCTTGGAACTCTGAAAGATTGAGATACATGATTAATTATATTTTAATCAAATATTATGGTTTCATCTTTCTATAAATAAATTTCAGTTTTCTCCAAAATAATTTTCCACATAAACATGCTTAGCATTTCTTTATCAATATATTTTTTCTTGCATTACCCGTTTGATTTCTTTTTTCTTTATATTGGAAGAAAGATATAAATAAATATGACATGTAGGTTTCAATTTGTATAAAAATCCTTATATGTAGCGTTCCATTTCTACAGGGAGTTTACTGGACGGGAGGATCAACATTCAGTTGAATTGTGTAGCACAAATGTGACCATTATCCCTTCTCCTGGTGATCACGATCATGGTAGTTCTAAAGTAAAGTTGAAGAACATTGTTGATTTCACATGGGATCATCATCTTTATACCGGCCAGTTGTTGGCCGTTCATGTATCTGGAAAATATTTAGCCTATGGTTTAAAAGGTAATATTTGATAAAATTGAGATTTGTTGTTTGCAATGTTTATTTTTTTGCAAATTGAAATTGCTTTATATATATATAAGCGATTTAAGTCATACTTCTATTTAGATAAATTTTCTATCTTTTAGTCAGTGCCGGTGGTGGGGTAATTCGTGTTGTATACAAGGAATTAGAACATAGAGCTCTGCTACGAGGAATGCGTGGTGCTATTCAAGATCTTGCGTTCGCCCATGTTTCAAATGCAATTCTTGCGTGTATCGATTATACAGGATCACTTTTTATACACACAATTGAACCTACGCCGTCTGAATTATTATGTAGTTTAGTATTACAAGTAGACGCGGAAGACGTTTCTCCAACTAGTCACCGAGTGATCTGGTGTCCGTACATCCCAGAGGATGATGCCTCTGACGGAGACGAAGTATCAAAATTATTAGTCCTAACTCGTGGTTCCAAGGTTGAATTGTGGTCGGTTGCGACAATAGCGTCAAGATTTAGATCAGTAGAGGTATATGAACATATACTTCCATAATTTTTATTACATACGGAGCATAGGCAATGAATAATTCTCAATTGTTTTTTGCCAAATCAGGCAACAGATCCAAGTATTAAAGAAACTGGTGGCATGATGGAAATTGATCAACACTCAGGAACTATTGTTGAAGCCACACTTAGTCCAGATGGCACCGCATTAGCAACTGCTAGTACAGATGGAGAAGTGAAATTCTTTCAAGTCTTCCTTCATAATAATTCTCACAACGGCCAACCGCAACCACGTTGTTTACATCAATGGAGGCCTCATGGAGGACGACCCATTTCTTGCCTATTTTTCCTTGATGATCATAAAAATTATCAGCCTGAGTGAGTATTTTGGAAATATCAATTCGACATTTATATTGAGTAAACTCAACATAATTAAGGGAAATATCTATTTTTCAGTGTTCAATTTTGGAGATTTGCTGTGACGGGGTGTGACAATAATTCAGAACTAAAAGTATGGTCATGCGAATTGTGGACTTGTTTACAAACAATCAAATTTGCTCCAAATCCTTCTACGGGCAAAGTGCCGGTACTAAAAGCGGGCTTAGATCTTAGTGCTGGATATCTATTTCTATCAGACATATATAATAAAATTTTATATGTACTAAGTCTTTCAAAAGACAAAGGTGAGGCGCTAGCATGCATAAGCACGGTATCAGAGTTTCTCCTGCCATATCCAATTCTAAGTTTTGGAATTGTCGAGGCCGATCAACGTAAAATACGGTCGACCGGCGAATCACTGGAAGATCTATGTGAAGAGATCGAAGAGAACGATGAACAACTTGTCATTTATATGTATCTAGTCCAACCAAAGTCGTTACAAGAGTGTCACATTGCCTTTAAACCTGCCTCACAAGGAAGTGGCAATTATCTTATAGGTACACGTACTCACGATTCGCTGGATTATTCTGAAGATATGCCAGATATGGGAACCGCTGCTCACAATGGCATGTCCGAAGAGAATTGTGAGGGAGAACGATCTTTATCTACCACAACCGAAACGATAATTAATCATAGTGGTGGTGGCTTAAACTTAATGACGCCTGATGCATTCAGTTCGCCTGCAAAAAAAGAGAACAACGAATTGGAGTCTGATCCCGAAAGTCCAGATTTGAGGAAAGTCTTGTCTAGTAGTCCTATTGCACAAGCGGTACAAGCTTTGAACGCATCTGACCCGCCACTCGTGAAAAACGAGATAGAAGAGCAAACTCCTGCCAGTTGCGGTAGCAGTCCATCTAGAGAAGTAAGAGAAATTTTGTCTCTTTCTAAACCAGATGAAGAAACTGATATCGATGGCAAGCCGGAAACGAAAACGAACGCTGATGAGGATTGGTCTAATATCCCAATGGTCCTGCTTAAGGACGTTAGTGTGCATGCGATGCAAGAGTCGGAAGAATTTCCCGAAGATGATGAGAATAATGTTCAAAGGCAGAAGATGAAAGATGAACCGAAGACGTCTCTTCCTACCGATGATCCTGGAACATTATGGCGAACAAACAACGACATCAATAATCTCGAAATAAACAACAAATTGAAATCTATTTTAGAGATAGTTCAGGATCAGTGTCAAGAGTTAAAAGAATTACGCGCAGAAGTTACTAGATTGCAACAAGAATCGCCAGTAACTACGCAAATAGAATCCGCATTGACGAGAATGTCTCAACAGCATAATGCAAGCTTGGAACAAACTCTATATGATCAAATGACTCGTCAACATGAATTTCTAAACACATTTGAGACAACGATCAAAGACAAGATTGAAAGTACCTTGCCGCGTACAGTCGAAGATACGATAAAGCCTTTGAAGCATCAAATGAGATTAGACGCAAATCAAATGGACGAACATTTTCAGAAAAATATATCTGAATTGATAAGCAGTTCTCATGTAAAAGATACCTTATCTTTGACAGCTGCAAATGCAGCTAAACCAGCTCTGGATGCTGCTTTTAAGGAAGCATTCACAACTGTCCTTTTACCTAATATGGAAAAAATTTGCCAAATTATGTTTAAGCAAATCCAGGAAGCTTTTATTAAAGGTACTCGCGAATGTAAGTAATTTATTCTGTCAACATCATTAAAACACAATTAAATATTTATGTATATATAACGTACTTACATAACATTTTCTTTTATAGATCTACAACATGTCGATACAATCATCGATAAACAGTATCAACGTCATAATGAGCAGCTAAGCGAAATGTTATCAACATTGGTACGCGAAGAAATGCAAGCTGAATTGAATAGAGTTTTGACGACGATACAAGATGGTACTATTCGAACAATTCGTGATTCCATACGAGAGAATCTGAATCAGCAACTTACAGAAATTTCTAGTGCGCGGTAAGGAACTTGTTGTAAATTTTAAATTTAATACCACCATAGATACTATCAGATAGATATCATTAAAATACCCTTTTTCTCGAAACCTATAGGTCAAGAGCTACAACACCTGCTATACCTGTAACCGCTGTAGCTGATGCTCAAGCGCGTGTCATGTCCCTCCTTCAAAGAGGTCAACTGAACGCAGCTTTTCAACAAGCTCTGAGTGCAAGTGATTTAGGATTGGTAGTACTAGTGTGTGAGAAAACAGAACCTTCGAGAGTATTTTCGTGTAATGGAGCCCCAGGACAAGCCTCAAGATGCATTTTGCAGCAACCTGTTATTCTTTCTCTCGTACAGCAATTATCTGCTGATTTAGGGCACCGTACAGAATTAAAACACAGGTATTTATTAACTATTTTTTAAATTTATGTTTAGGTTGTATAATATAAAAATAGACATTTGTACCATTTGCAGATATTACAAGATATTTTAAATAAAAATTACCTTCTTTTTAGATGGCTGGAGGAAGCAATATTGAATTTGGATCCAAGTGATCCAGTAACACGAGAACATATGGGCACGGTGCTAATGACTCTACAAAATCAAATAGCTACGTTTGTAGCGAGTAATCCGAATCATCGATCGACGCGCCGCATGAAAATGCTCGCTATGGCTACACGTGCACTATTAAATCAACATCCTTGACCATCACGTTTGTGAGATTACTCAAATATATGATATAAGATTTTTTATGTTCTGTTTAAAGACTACTTTTGTCTAAAAGCAATATTAACAGAAGTCGTGTTTAAGACGCAGTAATTTTCATATAGAATATAAAACAGATATAGGTATGTGTGAAACCATTAGCACTCACACTACTTTAACAAACATTCAGATTCATTTAATTTTATTTAAGAGATAGATCTTTTTTTACATGCTTAAAGTTTTGTTGAAATTTTTTAAATTTATGTAATTTTTACATAAGCTATATCTGATTTAATTCTAAAGTGAAAAAAAAACGTTTTAAGTTGAGCGTAATATTGATTTGATGATAGATTAGTACTAGAAAATGGTCAGTGCTAATGCTGAAAAAAAATATTTTTTTCGTTCCATACTGTTTAAGTTTTGCATGAACAGTGTTACATCCTACATGTGTGACGACTAAAAATAAATTTTCACTTGTAAGTTAATAATAAAAATTACAATATTTCTTCAAATTTTATAACCTTATAAACATAGTGCATGTATTTCATGACATTACATTTAATCATACTTGTATGAAAGATCCGTCTGTAAAGATTTTTATTAAAACATCTAACTTTGAAAGCTTTTGGTTTAATAATTGTTTAGAAACATAATTTTTTGACAGAGAAAGATTCTATTTTTGTGACTAGCGATTTGTGAACTAGGAAAAGTCTATATCGGGAAATAAATAATAATACGCTACATGATAATTGTAATATTCAACTGAATGAGGTAAAGTTGGAATTATTTTACTTCTATGATCAAGTTCAAATATTTGTACCTAATAGAAAGATTACGTTGTTTAACTATATGTAGTGGTAGATCTACTTATAAGCTTGAAAATTATAGGACCTTGATATGCCAAAGAGCCCTCATACGTCAAGGTCGTGTCTTGAATAAATTAGAATATCTTCAGCTTTTTAACTTCAAATTTTCTATGTTAAATTTCTCGTTTTTTTCATTGCAACAATTAGTTTTTTTTTAATGTCATTCACGCTTAATTTTATGTATGTATACATACACATAAAAAATATCTATATATATATTTATAAATATATATAATATATTATATATACATATATATATATATATATATATATATATATTTATATTTATATATACATATGTGTGGGTAATAAATTTATATGTATACATTTTTAAGAGTTCTAACTTTTATATGAACTTTATTAAAATATATAAATATTCGTTATATTAATAAGTTAAATTTTTCTTGAGAACTAGAAATATTATCCTCCGAGAATATAGATCTGCCACTATTCAACTCTGATTATCTTATAAATGTATACTTATGATAATATAGTTTTACACATTGTCTGAAAGTTCTTAAACAAAGGCTGTAAATAATACTGTGCCACCTACAGCAAAAAGTTTATTTTCCAACATTTTTATACTTTCGATATGTAGAAGTTCCTAATTCCAGATTCATGTGTTCAACTGTATGTTAAGATATTCTAGGAAAATAACATTATACAACGTTATTTAATATCGTACTGAAGGATGTAATATACACTTTTTTCTGAAGTAAGAGTTTTTTGTTACTTATTTTCGTTAGTCACTATATTTTCTTATTTAAATGATATCAATCTTAATTTAAAACAGCGCACCTCATTATTTTTTCGTTAATAAAAGCAAACATTGTAAATTATTTTTATTAAATAAGAAACATTTCAGTCATTTAAAACTAAAGTTTTTATTAATACTATAGCTATAGAATTATGAAAGATTCTTTTATAGAAATACTAAACATTTCATGTTTAACATGACCATAAGAACTATGATATATCTAAATACTTGAAGCTTATTAAAACTTTATATACATCTATATATATTAAAGTATTTTAAGTACTTTATTATTTTTATTTCTCAACAAAAAATATTAATTCAATGTGCCAAAAAGTACTTTGTTCTCTCAAATCCCGTTTTTTAACGATTTTATTTTTATATTATATTCACAGAATACATGTTTACAATTTGCACATTCAAATTTTACATACATACAATTCTATGTCCTACATTCACTCTTCAGTTCTGTTAGTAAAGCCTCTTTAACGTGTGACGCTATTTTAATTTTTCTTTTCCTGACTTTACCAGACTTTGTACCACTTTTGTTCAATATTATTGTTTCCGGTTTTTTCTTTTTCTTCAAACAGCTAAGTGGATTTGGTCCTCCCTTTTTCCTCTTCTTCATTTTACTCTCCTTCTCTTCTAATCCTGCTTGCTTTCGCAATACCTTTACATTTTCTTTCTCCCATATAGTCATTCCTAAACCTTTCTTCGTAGCTTCAGCGTGTTTGCGACTTGCCTCTGAAGGAGAGTATAGAGTGGGTGCTTTTCCATGCAAATAAATTACAGGAACTCCTGGAATTATCCTCAACTTATCCTGAAGCTCACGATCTTGCGTTGCAACGATATATCTGTAACAAGGACAGTTTTATAAAAAAAAAATTACTTTTTTTTTATTATATAATGAATATTATTCTTGATGCTTATATGTCAAATCATTTGTTTATTAGCATTATATGTTTAAAACGGTATATAAACTTAAAATAACGAAAATAAGAGATAATCTTTTGTATATATCAGCTGAATGTGAGATTCTCTTGAAAAATGTGACAAACTCATTGAAATAAGAATAAAAAATATTCTTAATACTCTTATTCCAAAATAAACAGTTTGGTTTACAATACATTTGATATACAATAGAAGAAAACTCTTATTTCTTTATTACTGGATTTTGAACACACATTAAACCTTCTAAGGACAGTTTTCTAAACCTAGATGTTTCAACATAAAAACTCGAGAGCACACAAATAACTGTTGTCCGCACATTGATTATGGTAAACGAACATGAAAGATTCACGTGCGTTTAGTTCACAAAAACGATTATCGTTTTGTCATTTCATTGACAGATTTGAATTTTATATTTTTAGGGAATATGGAAATATCCAAGGTCGATATTCATAGTCAGATCTTGTATATAAGATCTGACTATGAATACTGGCCTAAGATTTAAACAATATAACATAAAAATTGAAAAATTGATTTTCTTACTCTCTTGGGTACCGTCAGACAATGCATATAGATAATGTACCTTGCACTATTGTCTTTCCCTATCATAGATTGTAAACATTTTGAGCCGCTTATTGGTTTCTTCTCATGTCCACATCGGTGTACAGCGTACTGCTTCACTATTTGCGTGGCGCCGTTAACTGTTGAAGAGAATACACCAAGTTTCTCAGTTTCCGAGATGATGCACGCCGTTGTCAGCAGCTTTATCTCGGATTGGAAGTACTTTGCAAGCTGTTCCTGTATGTTGAATTTGTTCTGCAAAGTATAATAAGGTACAAATATGATGGATAAGGTAAACTGAACGTTGTGAAAATTGATAACAAACAGAAAGATAATAATAAAAAGATGTATAACTAACCTGTAATGCCGCAAATGCAAATGTGCCGTCAATGAGGATTTGAAATGGTTGACGAAACTTGTAATTGTTTACATAAAATCCAAGAATTTTTCGAGCTTTCTTGGTTCGTGAGGTCTTCATTTTAAAGATAGCTTCAATAAAATTATGTTTACAAGATTAGACATCTGAGCTAACCTAATAACTCTTGCTCCTCGTCAAGACAGGTGTAGCATTGCGCAATGGCGGCCGAAGAATAAGACAGCCAATCAAATTTTAGTCCGAAACATCGCGCCACATTCAAATGTAGCATTAGTCAAGGTCCGTGACAAGAATGCAAACAAAATTAAAAAATTTGTTAATATAATACGAAAACTCATAAATCAATAAAAATATGTAATACATAATAAATTGATGATAAAGAACAATTTTTACATTGATTAATAAGTAGTAAAGGAAGATTAAATACGGCGAATAAGGAATTGAAAAACATTATTAATGAGGAAGTATACAGAAATGATTTAACTTGTATTGCAAACTGTAAGAACAATTTTCCCGACACTATCTTATATATTTAAAATCGTCTTGAGTTTATTATAAGATGCTATAGTAATAAAACAGCCCTTACAGCGTCTTTAGGTGAACCTTTCTATAATTTAACATTTAAGATTGGACTTGTATACCGTGAATACTGTTCTAAAGTTATAGTAATGTCTAATTTATAATACAAAAGAAAGTGTAAGAGTGTAGAGGAGATATTATGGTAAAATTAATAATTATATAATTAAAGGAACGCATTCTTCCAGAATGTTTTTTTATTTTACATGTTTCTACATTTTTCTTATTGCTTATCTTATAATTTTTTTTTACTTTTTTCTTAAGAATATTATTTTTTACGAATTTCAAAATAAAAAATACAATTTTCATATTTTGTTAAAAAAAATCTTCACTTTTATTTTAACCCGTTGTGGTCACATGGGGTCCACTGGACCCCAGGGTTTTTTTTTTTTTTTTTGTATACTATTTTGAGAGTAAAACGTACAAAGTTTTTTTACTCTATCTAAAAAAATTTTGATAAATATTTTTGTGAAAACAGTCAAATTTCTCGAAAAAAAAATTTTTTTTCTCGCGTTTTTTCAACATAAAAAAATTTTTTAAATTATTGGATTATCAAGAGGAAGTCATAAATTAATTCCAGTTCAAGGTTTGAGTCGATACATCAAAAAAGAACGCAAATGGAAACTGTTGTGGGGTCCATTGGACCCCGTGTGACCACTACGTTATTTTTAGGAGGTGTGACCACAACGGGTTAATGTGGATTTCTGCACTCTGTTATTACTTTGTTTTTGGATATACATTTTGTATTTGAACAAAACGTTTAATTTTATCTTGTCTATGTCATGTTATCGCTGTTACTTACGAGACGGTACACGCTAGATTTCAAACCCTGCAAATAAAAATACATATTTAACATTAAATTTATATGCCATCTCAAAATACACTTTAAACTTACGACATTCCAAGCATAATAATGTACGGATGTAAGCTTGTCTAACGGATCAACCATGTGAATATTTAAACATTGCGACTGATCGATAAAACGTCCACGAGAAGCTGCCATATCAAAAATAGTCTGTTGTGGCATTTCCCAAACCGTTTTGTAAAGCTGCTTTAAATCATCGGGCATGTCTTCAATGTTCTGCAAACGAGAAAGCCAGTTTACTTATAAAACGTACATTATATCTATTTCGTAAATATTTATGTAATATAATAAAATCACATTATAACGTAGTTAAATTAAATAATGAATATTTACTTGTATAGATCCGCCATTATTAATGATTTTATTACACATGTTCTCATCCCAAAGATCCCTCTCAACCAGATCTTGTAGCAAATGTGGTTTGACAACCGGATACTGTTTTGATAATGCATATATCTTATATATGTTGCTCGTGTACGGCTCGACTGATATGTTGGTTTCCAACATTTGTGCCATAAACGGAACATACATTTGCGCTATTAACAAAGAATTGCGCACTCCATGATTGGCAATTTTTGCCTTTAAAATATCCCAATCCCATAAATTTGTTGGTTTTTCCTTGTTTTCCATATCCCACATTTCGTACTGGAGGATCTATAAAAAAAATTTGCATGTTTTAGATGTAAATAACTTCCAACAAATTAGCAGATAATAGAATAATGATTTTCGTGATTACTTACACCTTTACTGATTGGACTGCCCTCATATGACTCGTAAGGGCCTTTCTCCATAGCTATCTCACAACTAGCTTCTAGAGCGCCATAATAAAGAGTCTCAAAAATTTGGACGTTGAGTTCACTAGCTTCTTTGCTTTCAAACGGATATCTCATTAAAATAAACGCATCCGCTAATCCTTGTACACCAATACCTAAAGTTTTAAAAATAAGTTAAAGAAAAAGCAATGCGCACACGAAAAAAAAAGTTATATCAACAGCATCAGTGTTATTGAGATAAAATTAATTAATGTAACATCAATATTAATGAAACATCAGATAATTGTTTTAATAATTTAAATATCTGGTCCAATAATATCCAATTGAATTAACTATTTATGCTTGTGGCAGCCCGTGACGCCGACATTTAATTGAAGCAACTTCATTTTTTCCCGTACATATAGTATGTGAATTACGTTGCAAATAGCTTACCGATAGATCTATGTTTATTAGACGACAATTTTGCCTCTGGGAGAGGATAAAAATTGACGTCAATCATTTTATCCAAATTGTGGGTGACGATTTTCACCACTTCCTTAAGTTTATAAAAGTCGAAAGTTCTCTTAGTAGAATTCACGAACATGTTGACAGCGATTGAAGCTGTATTACACGTGGCAACTTCATCGGAACTTGAATATTGGACTATTTCGGTAGAGAAACTACCGCATTTAATTGTACCCAAATTCTGATGATTTGTTTTGCGATTACAATGATCTTTATAAACTATATATGGCACTCCTGTCTCAAATTGTATCTGAGTGATGAGAAGCCACAACTCCCTAGCCTTAACTTGTCTTCGAAAACGTCCTTCCTTTTCATATCTAAAAATATGAAAAAACATACATTTCATTCATAAATTATATAAACTCCATGTAGTTTTAAATATTGGAAATATAATGACCTAGTATACAGTTTTTCAAATTCATCACCCCACGCTTCAACTAATCCAGGGCATTCATGTGGGCACATTAGGCTCCAATCCTTATTATGAAAAACACGTTTCATGAATAAATCTGGAGTCCACAATCCGTAGCACATACCTTTAGCCCTCAATTGCTCTTCGCCTATAATTGTTTAGAAATATATTTATATGTGTTCCTTTATCAAGAGATGAAAAAGATAACAGTAGAAGATAATAACCAATACTCCTTTTCAGATCTAAGAACTCATAAATATCGGCATGCCATGGTTCTAAATATACAGTAATCGGTCCTTCATTTTTGCCATTTTTGGAGACAGTCGCAATGGACGTATTGTACGCTTTTAACATAGGCACCAATCCGTTTGATACGCCTCCTGTGCCTCTTATAGGCGTGTTCTTTGCTCGAATGCAATGCACATTGAATCCTATCTCGCCATTATGATGACAAAGAACGGCAAATCTTTCTAACGTATCCAAAATTCCATCAATGCTATCGCTAGACATTGTCAATGAGAATGAGCTGTAAAAATATCGTTTATTTAATAACACGTTACACCGCGCCCAATGGATCATTAGTGAAAGCAATTACCTAGCCATTTGTTGCGTAACAGTACATGCGGCATCTATCGTTTGTGCAGCGTGTACAAAATATTGTTTAGACATAAAATTGTAAGTTTCAATAACTTTATCGATATCTTCGCCGTAAATACCTACAGCAACTCGCATCAACATGTGCTGCGGTCGTTCGACGACCTTTCCATTCAGTTTCACCAAGTGATTGCTCTCAAGCATTTTAAACGTGGAATAAGTATAATTAAAATCTCTATCATATACTATCGCGGAATTCAATTTCTCTGCGTTGCTCTGGATAATTTTATAATATTCCTCGCTGATTATAGGCAGGCGTTGATTTGTGACTGAGTTTTTCGCATGATACAAATCAGCTATCACCTCTGTAAGATATTATGAGATATTAATAACAAATTATACATTAGCAAACATGGGCTGTGGTC